>NW_026057585.1:57706242-57950984 GCF_023721935.1 Panthera uncia
ACACACACACACACACACACACACACACACACACACACACACACAATTAAAAAACAAACCACAGCATTATAACACCTCCCATTGGTTTTGACTTTCCTTCCCCCACATATTGTTTTTGGGAAGGGCTGTTTCAGCTATACCACTGCCAAGAAAACAGGGTGGTTTCCCTTGACCACTGGCCATGAATATGTGCCTTTTCCGAAGCTTTAGTGCAGGAGCCCACAAGTGATTTTAAAAAATAATAAAATTCTTCTCTATAAATAAACCCTTATGCTTTCTGCTGTGGGTCTTGGAGAGATGAGTTTCCTCTTCTTTTGAACTAATTAAGGGCTACATTCCCCTCCACAGAGGAACCACACATTATGAAGTGAGAGATATTCTGGGTAATCATCCACCGTTGTGTTTCCGTCAACAGAGGAATGGCAACATTCTGGAACTTTTACTTAAAGATCCAACCCGCTCCTCAACAGATACACATCCCTTCACAGAAAATCCCATCCCTGCTTCCCCTAGAGATTTTACTATTGAGGCCTTTACTGACTTTCTCTCCAGAGTTGGGCAAATTAAGCTTTTGCAAGAATTTACTCAGTGACATGGAACAGTGGAGGAGGATATATTTTGGAGTCCAGAGCCCTGGGATCGAATTCTGACTTTGCTCTTAACCAGCAGGCAAGGGGCTTAATATCTGTGTGCCTGCCTCAGCACCCTCATCTCAAAAATGGATGTAAATGATCCAGAACTTGTGGGCTGTGGTGAGAACAAAGAGAAATGGACTGCATATAGAGCCTCAACCACACACGGTCGATATTTAATACTTGATCACCATTGTCACTTTCTTGGCATGACTAATTATCAGGAAGAAAAAGAAGCCTCACCCTCTACCGGGCTCCTGGAGAGGATTTCACAAAGGGGTAACCTGCAGGGATGGGGTGGGGCTAAGGGACCCAATAAGGGATACTGAGGCACCTAGACACTGGCCACAGTGGGAAGCTATCAACATCTCTGTACCCGAAGGGATAAATGGAGGGCCAGGTGTTGCTGGAGCCCAGTTAGAGGCAGAGCTGTAGGAGAGGGGCCACTGGCAGGGCTGTGGTTTTAGAGGAACCTAGCCACTGACAGACCCAAGCACAGAAGCACGAATATTCCAACCTCTTCTCTTCCCACCCTCCAATCTCGTGTGATGCCTGTCACCGACCAAACTCAGCTGGAGGACAGAGGCAAGGCAGCCCGTCCCCGATTCAATCACAAAGGGCAGCCTCCTAGGGCACAGTGAAGACCAGAGAATAAATATCAGTGGAAAGAGGGTACAGATGGTGAATCACCAGGCTGGTCAGAGAGCAGAATTCCTTGTGATTTACATATTGGCCAGTATTAGTCAACCCAAACCATAAACAAAACTCTCGCAAAAAATCCTGCAGTGGTGATTGCAATCACATCACTTTATGCCTAAAAACTCTGCATTGTCCCTCACTGCCTAAAGAAATGAGTCCCCTCCCTCCACCCTGGGGATCTTGTCCCAGGTCCCCTTTATGGGTTTATCCCCTGTCTCTCCCCTACTTGCATCTTCTGGAATGCCCACGTCCTGTCATGCCTCTTTGCTTTGCACTTGCAGCTCTGTTTGAAACTTTTGATGGTGACAGTTTGATGGGTGAAAGTCCTCATCAGTTCTCTGTCCCTGTCTTCTCTGCTTTACTGACTTCTTGTCATGCTCCAATACTTGGGCAGGGCACCACCTCCTTCTGGCAATGTGCCTTCCCCACTTCCCGCTAAGTTCTCATGCAGGGGAGGGCAGACTGTTACCACAGAGGTTCTGGAGACTGCCTGCCTGGCTTGCTGTTTCTGGCTGCAACATTTTCTAGCTGCGTTGCGCCCTTGCCCCTGACCCTCTCTGTGCCTCAGTATCATCATCTGTAAAATGGGGTGATGATAGCACCCACCTCATAGGGTTTTCTTAAGGATTAAATGAGTCAATGCATGCAACTTGGAATAGTGCCTGGCATATAGAAAGCACTTAATATTAGCCAATTTATTTTTATTTTTTATTAGCACTCTATCATAGCACTTAACATAGTACTTAACGTAGTATAATTCAAAGTTTATTTGTCTGCTTCCCACATTGATTCCTTCAGCACTTCAATGACAGGTCTCCATGTATATTCCCAGTGCCTAGTTTACATAGTAGATGCTCAATAAATGACCAATGAGTGAATGAACAAGGGAATAAGTGAATGATATGAGAATTCAAAGTGAGTTTCTACAATCTGGTTTGGGCTTCCGTGTGAAGCATACTGTAGCCCTTTTCTAAGACTATGAAGAGCTAATGAAGTCAAAGCCAGAAAATTCAAGTCCCTCCAGAGCAAGACTGGGCCACCCAGCAGGGCAACTCCCCTGTAGGCCTAGTTTGGGCAGGTCCCTGCCCTGAGCAGCCAGCCACTTTCTCATCTAATTGTGTGATAAAAGAAATAGCTCCTCCACCCTTCTTCCCACTTCCTTCTCCCCCGTTAAAAACCAAGAGTAATGATCTGCATTAATGTCAGAACCCCTGTTGTCTCTGGGGAAGACACACGCTTCCCCCTGTCCAGGCAAAACCCTCCATTAGGACATTCAGGGCAGAAGACTGGGATCAGAGAATCCGTGAGCCCCCAACATACATCTGCACATTCCTCAGGTGGCTCAGTCCTGGGAGCAGGTGCGGGCCTGGGGCGGGGAGGGATGCCCACACTCTTGCTAAGACCCACAGCAGCCCTGAGGCTCTTTCAGGCTTCCAGGGCTCCCTCTTTCCTTCCATGCCCTCATTTGTGTTCCCTCCTAGTGCTGCCCATCATATTCAGGGAAAATAAAATGCAAGGTCCTGCAAAGCCCACATGACCTACTTCCCGGCTGCCCTCAGCCCTCATCTCTTCTACTCTCCCCCTCACGCACCCTACCGCAGTCAAGCAGGCCTCTTACCTGCCTCTCCATACACCGAGTACACTTGATATTTTCTTGCTTAAAAGGCTCTTGCTTCAGGCATCCTCAGGGCTCTGTTCTTTTTCTTCCCCGTATTCGTTTACTAGCCCTTTCATTTCACAGGCAATTTAAAATTTTTTTCTTTTTAATTACGGCCACAAAACCGTGCGCGGCTTTTCCTCTTAACCATTTTAAAGTATACGCTTCAGGGGCACCGAGTACCTTCACGCTGTTGTCAGCCATCACCACCATCCATCTCCAGAACTTTTTTCACCTTGCAAAACTGAAACTCTAGACCCATTAAACAGGAACTCCTCATTCCCACTTCCCCCAGACCCTGGAACCACGGTCCTACTTTCTGTCTCTATGAATTGGACTACTGACACAATATTTGTCCTGCTGTGGCTGGCTTATTTTGCTTAGTATGATGTCTTCTAGGTTTATCCATGGGGTAGTGTGTGTTAGAATTTCCTTCCTTTTTAAGGTTGAATAATACTCCATGCATTTATATGCCATATTATGTTTATCCACTCATCCGTTAATGGACACTGAATTTGCTTCTACCTTTTTACTATCGTGAATAATGTTGACATGAACATGGGTATACAAATGCCTGTTTGCATCTCCGCTTTTGTGTTTTGGGGGTGTATGCCCAGAAGTAGAATTGATGGGCTGTGTGACAATTTCATGTCTAATTTTTTCAGGAGTCGGGATCGTATTTTCCACAGCAGCAGTACCATTTCACAGTCTCAGTAACAGTGCACAAATGTTCCAATTTCTCTACATCTTTGCCAGCACTTTTTGTTTTCTGTTTCAGGCTCGTTGTTTTGTTTTAATAGTGCCCATTATAGTGAGAGGGTATCTTATTGTGGTTTGTAACAGACGATGTTTGAGAGCCTACGAGGTCCAGGTCTAAACTGGATAATTATCAAGACATACAAATTAAGTCCTGTCCTTCTCCTCCAGGAAGAGAGAGAGCAGCACAATTAAAGCTGAACTGAGCCATATGTGGAACTAAGCCCCTACAGATATTATCTTACTTAATCCTCACAATCTCCCTAAGGTGAGTATAATTATCCCCCATTAATGAAGACACCTAGACTCTGACTTATAGAGCTATTATTGGTGACGGGACTGAAAACACAGGGTTTGGAGACTCAAAAGCCTATGCTCGTTTCTCTATGGCAGTTGTTCTCAGATATTTTTAAAATTTAACTAAGCAAAAAATATATAAAAATAACTTTGAGGCACCAAAAGAGCATTGCCAACTTTCTATTTGGCAAAACAAAGGACATTGGAAAGCAATTAGTTTGCCATAATGTCACTATTCTTGCATTGGAAGAAAATTTAACCACATACCCTTTGGATAACACACACACATGATAAAGTTTTTTCAACTGAATAAACTAAGTTTTATGAAAACCTCACTCCACTGTCCCTCCCCAGTAGTGAGGATCATTTCCCAAACTGTGATCAATTCTTGTCTTCCAGATAGCGGGTGCCCCAGCCTGGAAGGCCCTCAGCTAGGTGCTGTGGGAGATGCCAAGCCAAGTGTGAGTTGGCCTTGGGGGCAATTTGGACGTGAACAGAACAGAGAAAATTAAGTGTCCCCACAGGTTCGCCAGCCTGCTCTGCAAGTGACAAGGAAGTAGAAAACTTTTCTAAATCTCGCCATTTCTGCCACCCTCATGACCTCTCTTAAACTTTTCCCCTTCTTGTTTTTACCACTAATCCAGGTCCCGTTTTTGAGAAGAAATTAAAAACTTCCATACAACAAGAAGCACCATAAATAAAGGGAAAAGATGAACCGCGAATGGCAAAAGCAGATACATACTGAAGAATATAGAAAACAAAGATTTGTATTAAGAATATATAAAATTTCAGTAAGAAAAGAGAGAAAGTCTTAGTCAGTAATACCCTACTATCTCTGTGCCCCCAGCCTCATGCAAGATTAAACAGCTCTCCACACCTAAGCAGAGAAATTACCCGAAATTGAGATTGAAACAATTCATCACACTGCTGAAAGGTGCAATGGGTTATTCTCATGGTGGCCAGCTCAGGATTTGAGACCAGAAGGCCTGTTTTCCATCCCGGCTCCCCCTTTACTAGCTTCCTGACTTAGAGCGAATTATTTAACCTCTCTGGGTTTCAAATTCTTCTTTTATAAATGAGGATGGTTGTACGTACCTTATAAGGTTGTTGTGTGAAATGATTAAATCACTACTTCTAGAAGTTACTGCTTTACAACATTGCCTGGCCTGTAGTGAGTATTTAGGAATTATTAGCATCATTGGCAGGAAACCCTCTAAGACAGAACCTTCTTCCCCTCTTGCCAAGGCTTTTGTACATCCACAAGAAGTTCCCCTTTATCATACTTAGAGAAGTAATAAGATATTTGCCATGCAGGAGAGTATAAAGGATAGTGTAACTGGGGTGCCTGAATGGCTCGGTTGGTTGGGCATCTGACTGTTGATTTCTGATTTCATGATCAAATTTCATGATCTTGCGATTTGTGAGTTTAAGCCCTGCATCAGGCTCTGTGCTGACAGCACAGAGCCTGCTTGAGATTCTCTGTCTCCCTCTCTCTTTCTGCCCCTCCCCACTCTCTCTTTCTCCTGTCCAACTCTCTCAAAAATACAATAAACATTAAAAAAATAATAAAGCACAGTATAATGAAATCCCATTTTTTCCATTCTGCTCTTTAAATCTTACTATTTGGCCATGTCCGATTCAGATTGTTGTTTGTTTGTTTGTTTGTTTTTAAGCAGGAAGTAAAGATGTGGTTCCTTGTGAGCCTATCTCCAATCCCTTCTCTCTCCCCAAATGTGGCCACGATTCTGGTTTTCATGTTTTCTATCTCCTTGCAAACATTTACACTTCATCCGTATGCAATATGAAGTGCTGTTCTCCAGGGTTAAAAACCTTTAGAGGTTTCCCTTCACCTCCAAGATTACGTGTAAGCTCCTCTGCACAAATACTGGTCAAACAGCCCCCAGGCCATGGCCATTGCTGGCTCCTCCAGCCACACAGATGGTCGTATCTATGCTTCAGACACACCACACTGCTCTTTTCACCCCCTCCACTAGGCATCTTCACACTGACTTCCTCTGACACCTTTATATTTAACACGACTGTGACAACTCCCTCTCTCCCCTGCCTCAACATAATGCTACCGAGGCTTCAGGGGTGGGGTGAGAGGCCTGGTCTGCAAATGAGCGACCGTGTGCCAGACTCTCCTCCTGTTTTATAGGCCCATTTAATTTTCCCAACAACACTGAGTACACACCAGTGACCTCATTTTATAGACAAGCAAATCAACGTTCAGAGACAGTTAATGTTCAGAGATGCTAAGTGACTTGGTAAAGATACACAGCTATGTTTTCTACAGCTGAAAGTGGCCAAATCAGAGGATGAACCCAAGTGTCTGGTGCTCTGATTATTGACACGCAGTCAGCCTGGTTCATGAGGTCTAGGTGTGAAACCTGGCTCTGCCATTCACTTGTTTTATGACCTTGGGCAAATCGCTTCCCCTCTGTGAGCCTCAGTCTCCTCATTTGTAAAATTAGAAGATTATACTCAATGGTCTGGAAACCCCCTTCCTGCCTTGAGGCATGGAATTCTCTGCACTGCCCATAGAGTCCTGTGCGTTTCTTCAGTCTAGGGCTTCCCACTGGGAATAGATGATGATTCTCAAGTCCGCAGAAACCTGACAGTCCTCTCTCATGCTCTTTAAAGTTTTTACTCCGAACTAGTAACTCCTGCCACAGGTCTGCATGTCTAGGCTGATGCCTGTCTTACTGTCTCACTTCCTGATGCCAAAAATCCATAAGGAGAAAAGAGATAGTGAATCCAAAGACAACATTCTCATGAAATTACATTAAATTCTGCTCACTCTCTCAGTGACCATGTGCAACCTACTGCCTCACTCTGAGCCTTGATGACCTCACTTGTAAAACAGTAAGGGTCAGTTTCCAGTAGACTGAGGTCCCTTCTAGATGCTGGGATATTACAAAACACCTGTGGCAAGAACTTACTTTTAGAGGAAAGAGCCATCAAACAAAGGCCCATTCTCCCTGGGAGAACCTGACCTCAGCAAATTCAGAGGTCTCCTTTGGAAGACATAAGTCCCCACCTATCTGTGGGGGGATACATTCCAAGATTCCCAGTGGATGTCTGAAATCACCGATAATACCACCTCCTATATACATGATGTTTCTTCCTATACATACAGATGATAAGGTTTAATTTAAAAATGAGGTTCAGTAAGATATTAACAACAACAGTAAAAAGGAACAATTATAAACATATACTGTAATAAAAAGCATGTGAATGTGGCTTCTCCCTTTCAAAATAACTTATTGGATTGTGCTCACCTTCTTCTTGTGATGATGTGAGATGATAAAGTGCCTACATGGTGAGACAAAGTGACATGAATGGCGTAGGCACTGTGACACAGCATTAGGCTACTACTGACCTTCTGACGATATGTCAGAAGGAGAATCATCTGCTTCTGAACCATGGTTGATGGTGGGTAAATGGATCTGTGGAAAGAGAAACTGGGGATAAGGGGACTACTGTAACTGGCCATTATCCCAACTTCAAAGTCAGACTGGAGGGAAGGTTCCCAAAAGAGCAGGGCTTTAAAACCGAGAAGAGGAAGGAAAGAAGGGAGTAAAACAAAGTTCTAGCCAACCAAGTCAAGACACAGGATGGTAGAAGAGTTTGCGTAAACTTCAGAGTCAGGTGGTCTTAGAGTTAACTCCCCATTCCCTCACTTGCTAACTGTGTAAACTCAGGCATGAACTTAATAAACTTAACCTCTCTGGGCCTATTTATACACCTGTTATAAAAAAAAATAAGCTAATCACTTTTACTCACAATTATTTGTGGGACTTGAAGGAGACGGTGTGTGAAAGTGGCTGTTTAGTAGAGTGAAGGTATTCCAAATTGCTTTTTGTTTTTCTCTTGTGTTTCCCATTTAAAGAGAGTCAGGGACTGCCAGGGAAACACAAAGAAACTGAAGGCCAGATGTTTTCCAGCAAACACAGCTATGGGAAACACTCTCTGGGAGCATCCTGCATCACAGTATCCTAAAACTGGAAGTGACTCTAGCAATTATCAATTACAGAACAATTACACTAGATTTAGTACACCGTATCCCCCACTGTCCACCACTGCTTGAATGCTGGCACTGAGGAGGGTATTTCACTGCTTTCCAGAACAGCGTATTCATAGACAGAGGTGAGTTGGGGCAAACCATTGAAACGTTGAACGTCAGACCCAGTGGCCCTTCTAATAAATGAGGCCTCAGTCTCCCCCTGTACAACCGAACTGTCACCAAGCCATTAGTGGCTTTCAATCCACTCCAAGTTATATTATTCCACTGAGCCTTTCTTCTTGCTGTTCTCTTTCCTGGGGACCCTCCCCCTTCCCTGCCCTCTTCTTCACCTGAAGAGACACCTACTCACCCTTTAAGATGAAGCTCAAGCATCACCACATCTGAGAAGTCCTCAGGGAACTCCCACCCCAAGCTGGATTAAGTGTTTCTCTGCATCTCCAGCCCTTTTACCGAGCACTCAACTAATACAAATCAAGTGATCTATTTATGTATTGCTCCCCTCCTCAGACTGGTTTCTTGGCATGCTGAAACCCTGAAACTGGGGGATCGTACCTTATGCTCCTCATATCCAAGCTCTTTCTACAGCACGTGACTCAATGAACAGAAGCTGTCTGAGTGGCTGAGCCACCCAAAGGAGCAGAGAAACCTGTGTAGAGCAGGCAGTGGCTGTGTTGCATCGGGAGGGGCTGCCCAGGGACCATGTGTGGCAAGAATTAGAGCCCAGGTCTGGTCTTCTTAGTAAGAGGAAATGGAGAAGAAAGGTTTTTATTTCAGAAATGCTCGAGGGGTTGTTTTGGTTTCATGTCTGTCTGCCACCAGCCGAATTCATGGAGAAGCCTGTTGAAAGCATCATGACAGACATTTCCATTACACTCAACAAATTGGTGGGATGCTGGACACATGTCTCAGCCAAATTATGATCCAAGAACAAGATGGGAACTAGTCTTTGAGGGGGTTTTGAACAAGGTAATGGGATGTAATGTCATTACATTGTAAGCAGGTTATTTGGTCATTTGGGAGAACAAGGGCTGGATATTCTGCTAATTCATGTACTTGACATTGTGCTAGGTGCTTTCCACATGTTAGTTCACAATATATCTGTGAAATTCGGGATTGTTTTTCTATTTTACACATAAAGAAGCTAAAGGTCTAGAGCTTAAATAATTTTTAACTAGTCCTACATCTAGTTAGGGACTGATCCAGGTGTAATCCCCAAATGTATGCTTTTTTTAGTCCTATAACCAATGAGGTAAAGATTATAATGTACTTACAAAATATCCACTTCCCCCTTTGTGATTCCATATAGAACTCCTACTCTCTTTTGGGAAAATTGCTGCCTAGAGTAAAGACATTGCCCAGCCTTCTTTATAGTTGAAGAAGTCATGGGAACAAGGTTCTATCCCATGGTATATAGTTAGAAGAGCAAGTAGGGTTTCAGAGGAGGCTCCTGATAAGGGAGAGAGTGAGTGTCCTTTGTTTCCCTGATATCTCCTGCTACTAAGCTAGAACATGGAACTCCAGAAGCCATGTTGGACCTTGAGATGACCTTGAGGACGGAAGCCATGTGCCCAAATGGGGGCCCCTGATAACTATGGAGCCTGTAACCAACTCTGGATTGTCAGACTTCTTTTATGTGACCGAGGAAATTCTGGTGTGGGTAAGCCTCTCTTTCTAAAGGTGAAACAATACTTATAATGTGTCAGCTCAATCACAAACTCATGGTGGGACCATAGGCAAGTTGTTCAAACATACTGAACTTCGGTTTTCTCATTTGAAAACTAAGTAGATTGAATTAGAAGGCCATTTTCAAGAAAGATTCTAACACTAAAGTACCAAATACACAGCATAACACTGAACAGCCAGCACACTGCTGCATCTGCAAAGGCCACAGAATAGAAGAGCCTCTTTCTCAAGAATTCTCAAGGTAGTTAGAAAGAGAAGCAGAACATTCATTCATTCTTTCTTTCATTCACACCCTGATGCTGTGGTGTACTGCCCAGATGCCCCCTAAGGCCATTTTCCCAGTTTCCAAAAGTGTTGGCTGCTGACAGTTCACAGCTGACTTCCTCCCCAAGAATTTCCATTACTTGGAGGGTGCTGCCTCAAGCAAAGCCATGCCTGCTTTCTAGCAGCCTCTAGTCATCAACGGATTAGTGTGATGGTTCAAGAGCCTGGCCCTCTTCCCTCGATTTGTGACAACTCAGTAGGCCATCCCAGCTAGAGTCCCAGGCCAACTTCTCCCTCCACCCAATCCTGCATTGCTTACTCCCTCGTGGGGGGAGAGGGTGTTCCCCAAAGCACTCACTCTTAAACTGTCTGCATACAGATACCTGCCTCACAGTCTGTTTCCCAGGGCACCCAACCTGAGACTGTTGGTAGCAGGATGGCTCCATATGGGATCTAGGGTCTCATCGCAGGGGCAGGGAGAGCACAGAGTTCACTTGACATGCTGAAACTCTGAAACTGGGGGGACTTCCACTCCTGGCAAGCTGGGTGGGATCACAGTGAGAGGAAAGCACTGGCTGCTGTTATATATTAGATATTCGAGAGGTTTGGGGAAAGCAGTAGAGTCATCTCTTTTATAGTCTTAATGGTGACTGAGTGTTATTGATGTATTGGAGAAAGTCAATGAAAGGCTGGAAGTGATTAATCCCTAATTTAAGACAAACTATGAAAATCAGAGGGGAGGGCCTCCTTGGCAGCATATCAAGAGATTCTCCTCTCCTACAGCTGGAGAACAGAAAATTCCGAGGACTGGGCCTGGACTTAATTAAAAGGGTAGCAGAGTTTCAGTGAAAGTATCATTTTCCACCCGGGTGTAACTAAGGGCAGGGCCCTGATTAGGAAGACGCAGGACCCTCAGAAATGGGATGAGGACAGCTGGGTTGATACACCTGAGAACCTGGGAACCCTGATGCTCCAGCTGTGCTAGACCTTCTGGACTGCAGGGGTGGCCCAATGTTCCTAATTATGGGCTAATGCATCCCCCTGCATTAGATGACATGGACTGCTTTGCCCAGCAAGGTAGCACACATCTGCTTCAGGACTTCCCTTCCAGGCCACCAGGCCAAAAACTAGGATCAGCCCATCCCATAATCCTACCATGGACATACTGGGCCTCCAGGAAAGGGGCTATCCTGAAGGAGTCACAAGGCCCAGCCCATCTGAGCTGGCAGGTGCCATGAACCCATGCATGGGACTGGAATAAGGGGCAATAGGCAGTGGCATAACAAAGAGTTTACCAATACGAGAGCATCCTCCCCAGACACAGAATTTCACACATTCTGTGAAATGAACCCTGAGGGCCAGTCCCAACATGCCAGGAGGTCGGCTGTGGGGATGTTGAAGAAGATCACGTGAAGTGAAATGGAAACTCCAGAACAAAGAAAAGAGGAAAAGATCCAAAGGCTCAGAAAAGTGGACATGCTGGGGTGATTGGCCACAGAAAGCCAAGGAGCCTGATCTAAGACACTCAATAAATAGGTGCTGAGTAGTAACCCCTGTGGAGACAGGCACTGTGATAATTTCTGAGGATATTGTGATAAATACGCATGGCCTTGTCTGTATGGTATCTATAAGCTGTGATTAGGAAGTAAG
Organism: Panthera uncia; assembly: GCF_023721935.1. Taxonomy (NCBI): domain Eukaryota; kingdom Metazoa; phylum Chordata; class Mammalia; order Carnivora; family Felidae; genus Panthera; species Panthera uncia. The sequence goes on from NW_026057585.1 coordinate 57,717,908, forward strand.
GAGACAGATTTTCAAAAACAAAATTACTCAGAATAGATGCACCCAAATGGCTGTGACTCTTCAGAAAAGTCCTGCCAGGAAACCAGGCTTCTTATGGACGTGGGGGGGACATCAGGGGAGGTTGAGTCACACGACCTGGGTTTGAGTCTGGTCTTGATAGAACCTCCCTTCAACCCACCGCTTAAACCTGTGTGACCTTGGGGAAATGTTTTAACTTCTCCGGACCCTAAGTTTCTCAGGTGTAAAACGAGAATATCTGCTCTGGTGGGGTGTTGTCTTATTAAAGTGAGATGCTATAAACAAATGTCTCATCCATAAGCACTCCATAAAAGCTGCTTCCTTTTCCTTCTCTTCTGGTTCTTCCTATTACTCTGTCAACTTCCTTCTGCAAAGTCCCATTTCACTTGAGTTTAAAAGCCAAATAAGAAAATTAGTATAGTTTTTTCTCCTTTCTTCTCTTTCTTGGACTCATTTCTTTAGCAAGCAGGGATTGGGGCACCTATTGTTTCCCTCGCTCATTTGTCTTCCTCACATGTCTCTGAAAGACTTTTGCCTATTTCTACACAACATATGTAGCCCAATGAGATGAGAATTTACCCCTCTGGGAGATACAGAAGGTCATGCCTCTGGTTCCAAAGCTGCTGGAAAATCAGGAGCATTAGCAGCTCTCCTGAAATAAACCTCAAACTTCATGATGTGATATGCTTGAGACTCTGCCTTCATCAGGGTATCTAACCTACACATCAAAAGTGAAATAGGATAAGAATGAAATGGCAATACAGAGCAACAGATGCAAAGATGAACTATCTTATCTATAAAATAATAATAATACACACCGAGCACTGACGGAACATCACATTCAGACATTGGACAAGTGGCGGGGGAGACAAAGGTGGCCTGAGACACAACTTCTGAGAGCTCAGAGTCCAGTGAGAAACGCCAACAGGCTTGTAGGTAACTGCAGCCATGTGCTGCGAGACAGAACAAAGGATGCTGGAAGCGATCTCCTCCAACCCAGGCATTGGGAGTCTTCATGCAAGAGGTGCCCCTGGGCTGGTGACTTCAGGATGGAACAGACAGGATGAGAGGATGACATTTGAGTCAGAGAGAACAGAATGTGCAAAACACAGGGGCCAGAACAAGCAAGGGACATTTGGTTAACAAGTTTTTCAGTAGATACTAGAGCATGGCAGGCTGACTGTAGTAATGGGGTTACACAGGGACTGTCTGCCCTAGTTGGCTTTATACCACCCTGGTTAGGCCTATTGTGCTACCATTATAATACCAGCACTCACTTTTGTCCCCCAAAGTATTCCCCTTTGGGCAAATCAATTGTGGAGTCAGCTGGTTTTAAGCAGGAGAGGAGGGCACTTGAGCCTGTGTTGTGGGTGATCACGTGGAAAGCCGGGAGGGAGGAGACTGGAGGTTCGATGGTGGCCTTTTTTAAGGTCCCAACTGGCCACAGAATTCTCTGATCCAGACAACCCTGGATCAGGCACCAATTCTAGAAGAACATAAAACTGTCTTTTACTAATGGATAAATGTCTAATGAGCCTATATACATGGCAGAGCTGAGAGGAGGGTGATAGATCTTGGTGGCCTGGTGTTCTGGGAAGATTTCCTGGACAAGGTGGATCTGGACCTTGACCTTGAAGGATGGGTAAGATTTAAATAGTCAGAGGCATGAGATGGGCCTGGCATGAGCCAAGGTGTGAAGGCAGAGATGGTTAGGGAGAAGCCTCACATAACATGTCAGCAACCACAACTGCCACTCAATTTTAGTAGCAGTTTGTAAGTATTCACTCTTGTTTTTTCTCCAGTCTCCTGCCATGTCTCTGCAAAGTGTGCAGGGCAGTGCTTTAACCTGTGTATTCCCAGGGCATTAGAGTACAGCACTGGGAGCCTTTCCATTTGCACAAGGGGGCTCAGTATAGGGTTTGCCCCTCTCTCTCTGAGAGGCTCCCAAGACCAGTGCCATGCATCGTTATAGCTCCGGGGCTTGGAACAGAGAAGGCACCCAGGAGGGTTGGTAGACTGATTGACCAGAGAGAAAACAGAAGCATGGAAGGGTTGAATGACTTTTTCAAGGTCACATGGGGAGCAGATGCTGGCACTGGAGCTTAAACTCAACAGACTACAACCCTGTTCTTACCACAGTGCCATGTGGACACAAGTACTCAGAACATAGACTTTAGGGTTGGGAGGCATCACAGTTAAGAAGCGATTCTAACTAAGGTCCTTCCCTTTTTGTGTCTCTATCCCTTTGCATGTGCTTTAGCCCACCATGACCTCTATCTCTCTGTAAAACCCAAAGTGTCCTTCCAGGGGTCACCAGAATGTCCATCCTCTGTGGTTCTGTTCCCATCTCCCTGGCTGAGTGAGTGAGCCCTCCTCTGAGCTGCCATAGCACCATCCTCAAACAGCCAAGTGTCTCCTGTCAAGTAGGCTTTTACAGAGTAGAACACGTAGTGGGGTTGGCTATCTGTACTGCACTGTGAGCCCTTAGGAGACAGAGGACTGTATCTCATTTATCTTTGAATCCATTGTACTCAGACTAGCTCCTGGTCCACTATAGGTATTTGACGAATATTCATTGAATAAATGAATGAGTGAATGCACTTAGCCCCTCTCCAGAGCTCTTGCTGTGATCATATACTATTATCTTATCTGGTTTTCAGCAGGGTTCAGCCCATGGGAAACCCTATCAGCAGATCAGAGGCTGGGAGGAGAGAGAGGTGAGCTATTTATTCCCTCTCCCACTTTCAAGCTTAGAGGATATCGTATTCATCTGCTAGGGCTGCCACCACAAAGCACCACAGACTAGGTGGCTTAAACAACAGAAATTTATTTTCTCACAACTCTGAAGGCTGGAAGTCCAAGATGAAGATTTTGACAGGGTTTATTTCTTCTGAGGCCTCTCTCCTTGGCTTGTAATTGGTTTTCTGCTCCCTATGTCTTCATATGGCTTTGCCTCTGTGTATATCTGTGTCCAAAATTACCTTTTCTTGTGAGAAGACCAGTCATATTGGATTAGTGGCCCACCAAAATGACCTCATCTTAACTTCATTGTCTCTTTAAAGACTCCCATCTCTAAATACAGTCCCATTCTGAGGTACTGGGGGTTAGCACTTCAACATATAAATTTGGGCTGGGGGACACAATGCAGACTGTAACAGGTACTAAAGTCACCCCACTGTGGTGAGTTCCTCAGGGCTAGTCCCTAATCCTGCCCACACCTCTGCAACAGTGTCTTTATCAATGCTATTTAATTTGAACCCTTTAAAAGTATGATAGCTGTTTTCTGGCAGGCCTCTCAGGGATACAGATATTAATGACTCTGGTTGAAATAACCTACAACCACTGTAAAGTTCCTCAAGAAGGGCAAAGTTTAATACTAAACTCTGTGAAGAATTCAAAGCCAAATAACAGATCCTTCCCCCCCTGTGCCTCATTCTGCTCGTCTGCAAAATGGGGATACTAAAAGCAGTCCCCTGACCCTTATGAAAGTCCACTGTGATAGAGGGTGGAACAGCTTTGTAAACTGGAAAGAGCAATGAGAGCAAAAGGGTATTGAGTCCACAGGGTGGATCCACTTTTCCAGGAGCAGAGAACAGCACTATAATGCTGAGTTCCCAGGTCGGGAGTCTACAGATCAAAGGTGAAAAAAAGGAGAGGGGTGTCCAAAAGGACAAGACTCAGCTGCTAGCAACAGAGAAGGGTGGGGCAGGAGGTGGGGCATTTTTTAATGAGCCTCCTGTAAGGATAAGTCCTAGACATGAGGTAGGGCCTCTTTCCTCCTCCTTGGTAATAATGACCCACCTCATGGACTTGCTGAGTATCTATGGAAAACAGTCCAGGCAGAGATCCTGGATACATCTATTTATGATGATGTTGACATAGAGAAGACCAGTATGTTCATGCAGAGGCCATGTTTCCTGTTTCTATAAACATCTTCAATGTGAGAAAAGCCTTCAGTGGGTCCATGGACATAATTTATAGCTTGCTCGGTGCCAACATAAATCAAGCATGCAATACCATCCCAATGAAATAACTCAGATGGTTGATTTAGGGTGGTAAGGACCTGAAAACAGCATGGATTCCAAGGCAACTCATTCTTACACCCTGTGACTGGGTTAGCTTGTGTCTTTGGGAGCAGAGAGGGTCAACAATACAGCCATATGGTACAGTGGAAAAGGTGTGGATTTGGGAGTTAGACAGACAGTATGGGTTCAAAGTCACTGTGATTTAAGGTTTACTTTCATCCTCTGTAAAATCAGGCCATCAGCTGCCTGAAGAGGTTGTTGGCGGAATTAAGTAGAGCAATAGGGCCTTGGTAGGTGCTACTTTGGTGATAAAGTCAACTTTTGCATTTGGTTTTGTTTTTTAGGTCTTTCCATTTAAAACTGGTCTCCAAATTAGCAGAAGCAGAGTCAGTCATAAGGGTGTGAACCTCCAAAGGCACTTTGAACACTTGCAGTATGCTCAAAGACAATGAACAGGGCCTCAAGACAGGCCAGAGCTCTGTCCAGTAGAGCACGGAAGACCACAAAGCTGTTCTCTTGCACCGTCTTCTTTGGATGCTAATTCTCATAACTATCTTTGTGTGGGGACAAGTGATTTTACTTTAGAATAATAAAAATAGAAAAATAGCTTAGCAGCAAGGAAAATCAAGTTGCAGACTGTAACATTACTCTTCTTGGAGATTAAATTCATTCAGGGTCCACTGGAGAGGCTCAGCACGATTGAACTCATGTGAATCCTCCGTGGACAGATTTTTTTTTTCTTTTGTCAGCCTGTTCAATGTCTACATAATCTTAGAAGCAGCAGAAAACATATGTAGAGTGTCTCTTATGACTCAACCTTGGGAGTATTGTGTTCAGTAGATTCAGAAGATCTGACTTTGGCCCCTAACTCTGCTACTTGCTCAGCATGAGACCTCACAAAATCATTTTCCCACTCTTGGCCTCGGTTTCTTCACTGGTGAAAAAGAAGTATCATCCCAATCCTAACTAACTCACAGCGGTGCAGGGGAAGACCCAATGAGAAGATAAAGGTGTTGTAGTTCACAAGCCGTGACTATCAGGCATCTCAGCACCAAAAGAGAAGCTCATTTCCACTTCCCAAACCTCAACCTCACCCTACTTCAGTCAAAGGCATCAGCATCTTCTTACCCCTTGATTTCCTCCCCTGCTCACCATTCCTCACCAAGACTTGTTGCCTGCTTCCTCGTATGTAGAGAGATCATTGTTACTTTTAATATATATATTCTGAATATATTTTCAACCTTCCATTTTAAAATAATTTTGAGTTACAGAAATGTTCCAACACTTACACAAAATATTTTAATGTACGCTTCACCCAGATTTCCTAAATGTTAACATTTTACCAGGCTTGCTTTATCCCTTTCTCCCTCCCCCTCCCTCTCCCCCTTCCCCTGTCCTTCTCCCTCTCCCTCCCTCTCCCTCTCTCCCTATCTCCTAGATTATATAGATATAGGTAGATACCTTGCTCCTTCTGGTTGTTCAAGTTTTAGCAAAATGCCACCTCTGAAAGGTCACCTTCCCTGACCATTTAATCTCTTTAACCCATGGCTCCACCCTGCCACATTGTCCTCACTGCAGGTCTCCATAGTGCTGCTCTTTCTCTTGTTTATTTATTTTCTGGTCACCTCCCTGCCTCCCTGGCTAGGATCTAAGTTTTCTGTGTGCCTCGACTTGCTCACTGATGAATTCTCAGAACCTGGGACAGAGCCTGCACAGAAGTGGCACTTAATTCCTGTTTTGCTGACTCAGTGACTTGGGGAATTGCTAGGTCTGGCCTGTGCAGGATCCAAAGAGGCACATGGTGTGGTCTTTACACGCAAAGTGTAGATGTCCTCCAGTGCCTGTGCTAGCTGCAACGTTTCCTTGCATTGGGAAATATCTGCTGTATCTTATTCTAGGAGGAGATTACTTAAAACACAGCTAACATTTCTGTGTAAGCCCTCTAAGAGACAGAAAACTCTATACACACACACACACACACACACACACACACACACACACACACAGCATGGCCCGTTCAGTGGTTTATGTATGGACTCTAGAGACAGCCTTGTTCACGTTCAGGTTCTTCCACTTACTACTGTCACCTTGGGCAAATTACTTGAACCCTCTGTGTCTCAGTTGCCTTATGTGTAACATGGAGACAAGAAAAATATCTTCTTCACAAGCTTGTTCACTGAGTAAATGTATTAATATATTTTAAGTGCTTGGAGGGGCACCTGGGTGGCTCAGTCGGTTGGGTGATCGATTTTGGCTCAGATCATGACCGTGGGTTCGAGCCCTGTGTCGGGCTCTGTGCTGACAGCTCGGAGCCTGGAGCCTGCTTCAGATTCTGTGTCTCTCCCTCTCTCCCTGTCCCTCCCCCAATCACACTCTATTTCCCTCTTCTTCAAAAATAAAAGTAAACATTAAAAAAAATTTTTTTAACATTGGGAGCCATGCCTGGCCAAGTGATAAGTGTTCAGTAAGTGTCAGCATAACATACATTATATAATTGAGAATGGACAGCATGTACTGCTTTAGAGCCGTTTTTTTTTTTTTAGTTGGCCAAATATTCTGAATATTCCATGTCAATACATATGACATGATTATTAATGGTTAATATTTTTCTATCATATATATGCACTGGAAGTATCCTAACTTTCTCCCCATTGCTAAATTTAAAGTGCATCCAATTTTTCTCTATTATAAACAACGCTATGCTGAGCATCCTTGTATATGTATCTTTACACGTATCAGCAACTATTTCTTCTTATTGTATTCCTAGAAGCGGAACTGGTGGGTCAAAGGCTGTGTATATTTTCTGACCTGAGATATAGATTCCAAGTGCCTGAGACAGGTTGTTTCAACAGAGGCGTCTCCTCAGGCACCCAAGTCCAGAGGCCAAGGCGGCTCCCAGTCTCGGCCATTTCCACATGGCCCTGTCTCCTTGGGCCAGCCAGGCAGCAGTCTGTGTCTCTGGCTGAGGCCACCAGGTTCCAGTAATCCTGTTTACTCTCCTCTGGGCAGGAAAACAACCTGGACATTCCCTCTTCAGAGGATATCAGAGACCTTTGCTTTGAACTTCATCTAAGAGAATAAAAACAACCACATCCACCATGCCTGCTGTTTCCCTGCTGGCCTTTTCCTCTGTCCTTTGTGACACTGTGTTCGCAAAAGCATCTAGACTTCTGGACCCTTTTCAATCACAGCTCCCCCAGCCCATTACCCAGCAGAAATGCTTCCGTTCTTTTCAGTTTAGTTCAAACGCCACTTCTTCCAAGAAGCCCTCTCCTCTTTAGTCTGTGCATCCTGGTGTGAGGCCAGAAAACATGTTTAGTTTTTGCTGTGCTTGCTCCCATATTGTGGAATACCTTTTCCCACAAGAGAAGGGGAGTCCCGTCTTGATTCTCAGAAGGCTTGAGCAGTCCTTATACGTCCTCTCCCCTACTTCCCTAGTTAAATAGAAATCATTTATTCTGATGCAGGAAGGGTGGGCCAGCACTAGTAGTCCAGTTGTAAGTGGGGGATGGCCTGACTCTGGTAGGGGTTCTCTAAGATGGCAAGATGATTTATGGCAGCTGCTGTTTCCAAAAAAGCAGACCTGCATCCCACTCCCAGATAGCACCCCTCACCCAGGAGGGGCAGAACGTCTGAGAAGGTAAAAGAAAAAGCTACCAAACTTACCAGGGAGAGCCATGCATAGAACACCAAAAGAACAGATCTTCTGTGGGGCTTGAAGCATATGCAGTTGGGGGGGGGGGGGGCTTTAAGAAAAAATAATTGCAAATATAAAATGCCCAGAACCATTCCAACTTCCCCAACAGGGGAAGTGTGATGGAGGAGACGGGGCAGGGGATAGGAGAAGCAGTGTTTTCAACCACTGAGGTTAAAAAATCATACTTCTGCAAATTTTATAATAATATCAGAGCTGTGGGTCTATTCCAGGGTCTCTTGCAAGTGAGGGGCTCTGAAGCTTGAGCTTCATTGAGGTCACCCTTGTGGTTAGAACTTTCTGGAGCTGAAGACCAGAGGCAGACTCTTCTCAAAACTCCATTCCTTATAAGCCCCCAGGGTCTGGGGCAACCTCCACCCCATATAGCTCAGATGGAATCTTCTACCAAATGTAGGGGGATGGCAAGCCAGAACTCTTTGGTTTAGCAATAGAGATAAATATGGTACTTCTGACACAGAAGTATCCTAAAACATCTTACCTATACCATACTCAGAAAATACAGTACCTTTACTCTTTTTTTAAGGGGATCGAATAATATCTCCTGAAAAAAAAATGATTTCCCCTCGCAAGTCTCAGTTTCCCCATCTCAAACACGGGGATGATAAAGCCGACCTTGTCACTGGTGTGGCATGAGAAGGAAATGCGCTACCAGGAAGAAAGGTTCTGGCGGAGAAGAGCCTTCACTTCTGAGCATCGACTCGGCTTCTAGCCTTTGTGGGAGGTTCTAGGCACAGGCCTGGTAACTGCCAGCTTACAGATGAGAGGTGCGTACTTAGGCAGAAGCCCCAAGGGTTTGGAGAACATAAGCCGGCTTTGAGAGCAAACCTGGATCGGTTGGTCTGGGGGAGTAGGTCCGAACACAGGCCGTGCCTTGCTGTGTCTTCCGTGGTAAGTCACTTCCCCTCCGAGAACCTGAGTTTCCACCAGAATTTGGGGAGAATGTCAGAAGGACTAGTTGAGGAAACAGCCCACAAAGAACAGGTATAGGTGGAAACACGTCCTGTTACATCCATTCCTACACCGGGTAAGGTTCTTTGGTAGAACCCTGCCTCTGGTTCCCTGGGAGGCATTTCTGAATCCTGCTCTACGAGAAACAGACTCAAGGTCCAAGCGTAAGGCTTAGGATACTTCCCCCTTCCACTTTGTTCTACTGAATTCTATTTAAATGAAGCATCCTCCTTCAAGCAGGAAACTCAAACCACTTCCTCCGACTAGAGGTTTTTTGCAATGTCCCTCTTTCTTAACATCTGGCCTGATGCCCAACTGGAAGGAGCCAAAAGCCTTTGATTTGAGGGCGGCTCTGTGATACTTTTTCCTGGTGCTTGTGCTGACTCAGCCCAATGGGTCTGGACTGAAGACCCAGGTCTCCATCCCCCGGCTCCTCCCCAGTGCCCTCCTTGTGGCTTCCTACCTATCGGCATCCTTCAGTCCAGCAGGCAGCCTGCTGCCAAGATGGTAGTCCACATCCAGTGGTGCTTGTTAACTCCCAGGGTTTTTTCCCTAGATTCCTTTCCCCACTGTGCCAGCTGTGTTTTTGCTGCAGCTCATTTTCATGAGCACAAGGGACACCCGGACAACATAGGCCGGGCACTGGACTGAAAGCCAGCAATGCAGATAACGTCAGGGATGTCCCTAAGCTCCCACTTTCCCATGTGCAGAATAACAGGGGCTGAATCAGACTGGCCTGAGGGGTCTCCTGAAGAGCCATCCACACACCTCTCACCTTACTGCTTGCTCTTTGTATTAAGGACCCAGCTCCCTGTTCATGTCAGCATAAAGTTTAAACTCTACTGCTTGTCTTTAAACCTAGTGTTCACTGAGCACTTGCTAGAGACCGGGCCCCATGCCAGGACCTGAAGATATTTAAATGAATAACATTGCTTCTACTCTGAAGGAGATTCCAGGAGAAACAAGAATATTTAAAGATGCTAAGAAAGGGGCCTATTACTAGAGAAAAAAAAATCACATTGATCTGGCACCCACAGGCTTCTTGGAGGCCTTTTCCCAGAGGTAGAACCACAGTGAGTCCTGAAGATTCAGCAGGAGAACTTGGAGTTCAGAAGAGGTGAGGGAATGGGGAGCCTGAGTGGCTCAGTCAACTGAGCATCCAACTTCGGCTCAGATCATGATCTCATGATTTGTGGGTTCAAGCCCCGCGTAAGGCTCTGTGCTGACAGCTCCAAACCTGAAGCCTGCTTCCGATTCTGTGTCTCCCTCTTTCTCTGCCCCTCTCCTACTCACCTCTGCTTCTCTCTCTCTCTCTCCAAAATAAATAAACATAAAAAAAAATAAAAAAAAATTAAAAAAGGTAAGGAAAGAATGTTCCAAGAAGAGGGAACAATGTGTGCAGATATTTAGAATGAATTCAACATGGCTGTCATGCGATGTTCATGTCGTGAGCTGCAGAAAGGTCTGGGAAAGAGAACAGAGCATGTGCCAGAGGTTCTTGGACCTTGTATCTCTCCATACAGGAGATACTTCTGTCTGAAAGTGGTTTCTGGAAGTTTCCAACGCAATCAGATATCATGGAGCTCACCAAATCCAGACAGCAGAAGCAACCTCCAAGCACCACAAGCCAACTTAGCTTGAGCCCAAGAATCTTCGCTGGTTTCACAGCAGAATCTCTGACTAACATTTGAAGAAAACAGTCTTAAAAGTAAGACAAATATTTAGAGTTTTAAAAGCTCAGCCTACAAATTAGGAGGAATAAGAAACTCGGAGGTCAGATGTGCAGCTTTGTTCTAATTTGAAGCAGACTTTGTTTTCTGGTGGAAGATAGATGGAAATCCTCCTGACTGCTCAATAATATGATGGAAACCACTTCTGAAGAGCCAGTGTTTTATGTTATAGACAACCAAATTTAATAGGGTAACAGAAGAAAAAAAAAGTGACGTCAATATGGCTTTATCTGAGAATCAAAAGAAATATGTTGTTGCCTTGACTGAAATGCCCCAGTCTTAACTGCTGTAGAAGCGAAAAGTGAAATTTTTCCATCTCCTGGTCCTCTTTGCATTCCCCATACCCTGACCCCTAACATACTCATTCCAAAAAAAAAAAAAAAAAAAAACCACAGAGCTTGCTCAGCAAAAGGAAGATGGAGTTTCACTTCACTTTCCTTCATCCTTTCCAGTGCAGGAGGGAACCGATCTTTATAGAGTATCTGCTCTGTGCCTGGCCCTTTATCTGCACTGAACTTTATAATGTGTAACTCTCTGAGGAACCCACTGTTTTCTCCATTTAAATTTCTTTTTGGTAATGTTTGTTTGTTTGTTTAAAGGTTTATTTATTTTGAGAGAGAAAGATAGAGTGAATGGGGAGGGGCAAAGAGAGAGAGGGAGAGAGAGAATCCCAAGCAGGCTCTGTGCTGTCAGTGCAGAACCCAATGTGCGGGCTTGAACTCACAAACCATGAGATTATGACCTGAGCCAAAAATCAAGAGTCAGATGCTTAACCAAATGAGCCGCCCAGACATCCCAATGTTTGTTTATTTTTTGAGAGAGAGAGAAAGAGAGAGTGAGAGAGTGAGCATAAGCATGTGGGGGAGGGGCAAAGAGAGGGGGAGAGAGGATCTGAAGTAGGCTCTGTGCTGACAGCAGCGAGCCCAGTGTGGGGCTTGAACCCACAAATCACAAGATCATGACCTGAACCAAAGTCACTCAACCAACAGAGCCACGCTGTTTTCTCCATTTTAAAGATGAGGCAACCAAATCTTAGAGAGGTTAGGTGAATCTGTTAAGGTCAAACAGCCCCAGTAATAGTATACTTGTGACTGACCAAGTTAGGATTGTGATGCCCTTCTTTTCTGACACAAAAGCCCATGCTCTTTCCACCTGCCCCACTGCCTTCCTACAATCCAGATGTTTGGTGCATGGAGAATAGCTGTCTACACATGGTGCCTGTCAATGAAGGGCTTTCAAAGCAACGGAAATGGTATAGTCCTATATCATCATTCATTCATCAAATAACTCTTAGGTGCTGTGGTACACCAGGCATTATTCTAGGCACTGGGGATCAGACAGGCAAACCCCTGCCTTTGTGTATTCACACCCTATGGGTGGAACAGTGTGGTGGGTGTGAGGACATGAAAGCTAGACGCTTGAGATCCTATCTTAACCCTTCCACGTGCACGCTGTGTGACCATGGACACAGTGCCTAACCTCACAGTACCTCAGTCTCTTCATCTTTATGGAGGGGCAAATAATGGTATCTCCTTTTACAGTTGTTATGAGGACTGAATAAGCTGATATTTGCAAAGCATTTACAGCATGTGAGTATCGCTAAATAAATGGGGGGGGGGACATAGGCAATAGCAAAGTGAGATATGTAACATGTTACATGACATCAAGTGTGAAGATGAACAATAAATCAGGAGGAAATGGGGATAGAGTATGTTGATGGTAGGTTTGCAATTTTAGTTAGAGTGGCCTTCCCTGGCCACACTGGGAAGGTGTCATCTGAACAAAGACCTAAAGGTCAGTGAGCTGACATGAGCCATGTTTGGTCTTGCCTTGATGGTTCAGAAGGCACCAAAGGATTTTGGGGCCCTACCCCTGAATCTTGATCAGGAATGTCTATTTCCTCAAACAATAAATATAGGGAAATGCTTAACAAATCGCATCCTTATTTTATTATGTGATATAAATTATCAATGTGTTTGTAAAAGATTCAGTGTCTAATGTGGTCTCAGAGATCCATGGAAAGGCCCTGTGCTTTGAGGGATAAAGTCATCTCTGGAATATTCCTTTGTAATAAGAACAGAATTACTGAAGTTAACTCACGGTTCATGAGGTACTTTCATAGCTCTTATCTCATAGATAAAGCTGGTCCCCGCTGTCTCCAGGGCCCATCCATGTGTACTGCATCCTACCCTTGACTTTGGCTCACAGCTTCAGTCTTGGGAGTGGAGGCTGGCATGAGGACAGCGCTGAGTCTAGCTGCCCCTTGAATGTAAAGTGTCAAGTCTGACCACATGCCCACTGCCCCGACCATACAGAAATCCTACTTCAAAGATCTTTTTAGACGCTGGAATGCTTGAAGAACAATTTTATTTTAGCATATTCTACATATGCTATCTAAGAATGATCATTTTTTATGTTTTCATGGCCCAGAAGTTTGGAATATCGTTAATGAATTTCATCCCTATTATTGTAAGGTGAGAGAAGGAATGCTAGCCTGGGAGGCTGGAGACAAGGATTCAACTCTTGCCTCTGTCCTTAACTCCCATGTGTCTATGCACATCACAGCTTCTGGCTCTGGCTCTCATTTCTCTGTCTAGAAAATGAGGAGGTGAGGAGGCAAATACACATGCATGCGGACACGCACAAATGTGCACGCGCACACACAAACACACACACACACACAACCTACTCTTACTTACCAGGCATATGACACATACTATTTCACTTCAAGATTACAACAATCTAAGTCAGTGCCATCATTGTTACACAACAAGTATAATGTTGTGTGGTGGAAAGAGGCAGAGCAAGACTGGAACCCAGGCCTGACCCAGCTATTAACTGCAATGGGTTTAAGCTCTATAAGAATCTTCCTAAGACTGTCATTCCCTGATCTTGGAGAATTCAGGGACTTCACCTTTCTGCAGAAAGCCGTCCTGTCCCCTTGACTCTTCCTTTTCTGCAGCTTGAGTTATAGCTAATCTCTCTTTCCCTCCAGCATCTATCTCATGCGTTTCAGCCCAGCTATGAAGACCCCCTGGCTAAAGGAAAACATGGGGACAGACTGGCATGCAAGTGACAGATGCTGTCCAAGGCAGTCCTCCGTTTCATCATCTTGCCCCTGGAGGCAGACCAGACTAAACACAGAAGCAGTGCTTCAGAGGAGGGGCCAGAAGCCTCCCCAAAGTGACTCACTCAGCTTCATAAGAAGCCCAGATCTCCTGGGGATCAGCAGTCAGCCTTGAGACCATTCTCTGGAAACCCCTTCCTATGGCAATGCAGAGGGAAGACAGGTGCTGTGGTCTCAGGAAGAGACACTGTATGTGTAGCACAGCCTCTAATTCTCTGTGTGACCTCGGGTGAATTGCTTCCTCATTTATTATGAAGAGGGCATGGGAGCTGGTGTAGGGTAAGCAGGCATGTCAGAGTTTGGGAGTGAGGCAGACTGGCCTTGGACCTCAGTTCTGGCACTTACCAGGGAGAATATGAGACATGACCTTGCAGTCTAATCTAGAGTCCCTCTGCTCTGAACTTGAATCTGGACTGGAAGAGAAAGTATCAGGCTCTGCTTCTCACTAGCTGTGGGGGCAGTGGAGCATCACTTCAGTCTTCGGGGTCTCAGCTTCCTCATCTGTAAAATGCATAGCATAATAAAGTTCTGCATGCTTAAAACCATCAGCAACTTTGACCAGTGGAACTGGCTTTAGAGGCTGTGGCAGTTGTTGAATATATCAAGGCAAGACTGTGCAGTCAGGTTTGATTTTTGAAAGTTGCCTAAAGCTGTTGAGAGAGGTGCTTCTCAAACTTTAGTGTAAACATGAATCATTTGAGATCTAGTTAAAATGCAGCTTATGATTCAGTAGGTCTGGGAGGGGGACGGTGCTGAGCTGCTGTTTTCTTACAAGTTTCCAGAGCAACCGGGTCCAAGGACCACACTTTGAGTAGTAACGATTTAGAGCCAGTGGCTTCCATAGCACAGACAATAAGGAATCCACTGTAAAACAATTATGAAGCAATAGCCCAATTTTAGTGATTTATTGTTGAATTCATTAGGAAAATAAATGTTCACAGAGTGTCTCCACTGTACCAGGCACAATGCTGGGAAGCAGGATTTCAGTGGGAAACAAGGGTCGGGGCCTGCATTCCCAGAGTCTTTATTCTAGTGGCAGAGAGTTAATTAAGTGAGCAATGAGGATAACCGAAGTGTAAGGCCTGAGGGCATCCAGGGTGTTAAGGGGGCATAGGGCTAGAGAGGGTCAGGGAAGACCTCCAGGATGAAGGGACATGGAGGCAGACAGATGGTGGCCCTGAAAGGCAGGGTACTGCAGGCAGAGGGAACAGCATTGCTGGGAGAAGGCCACCCAGCCAGTCAGGGGCTCAGCCTTCATTCAAATCAGGTCTATCTGATCCAAGATCTACTCTTGCTAGTATCTTCCATGGCACATGACTCAAGTCTCGCAAAAAGCTGCCAGCTGTCCTTCCCCAGGGAAGTCAGAGCACCCGGTATCAGAATGGAAAGCTATCTGGGGGGCGGAGGTCTGGGCATCACCTGACAGCCATGGCAATTATGAAATTTGCCTCCACACCAAACATATTGCACCATTGACACCATCCAGGCTTGGCTTCAAGTTCCTTCCTCCTGAAGACATGTGACTGGGAAGTGTGGTTGCCGCTGATTGCTGCTAATAATAGCCCTTGCTTTTTTAAACCAACAATGAACTTTGAAACTTGGGTGTTGGTAGCCAGTCACATCAGCTGGCTATTCCTTGGGTGAAGTTCACTAGAAATTTACCTTCCTTACATATGACAGTGTTCCTAAAATGCTAAACTCAGTGACTGGCATACTATAACCATTCAGTACGAGAAGCAAAGAGAGTCAGAGAGGTTAATTTCCCTAGTCTCCAAAGCAGATAAGCAATAATTCAAATTTGAAATTGAGTCTACCTCTGAAGCCCAGCACCTTTATCCAATTCCTGATGTTCTCCTTATGTTAGAATGATATCCTTCGGGGGCGCCTGGGTGGCTCAGTCGGTTGGGCGTCCGACTTTGGCTCAGGTCATGATCTCGCGGTCCGTGAGTTCGAGCCCCGTGTCAGGCTCTGTGCTAACAGCTCAGAGCCTGGAGCCTGTTTCAGATTCTGTGTCTCCCTCTCTCTCTGACCTTCCCCCATTCATGCTCTGTCTCTCTCTGTCTCAAAAATGAATAAACGTTAAAAAAAATTAAAACAAACAAACAAACAAACAAAAAAATGAATGATATCCTTTGCCATTTGACTTGGTAGGGCCTCCCACTAGAGTGGGCAAATATATTTCCCTGCCCAGTAGCACTGGGATTGACCATATGACTGTTGTGGGCAGAGGAATGTGGTGGAAAATGACAGCATGGCTGTTCTGGGTTGAGACCTCAGAGGCATTATCTGTTTCATCATGTTCTTGTCCACTCACTTGCTCAGTTACCATGAGAACAGCAATCAGAAGCTACTTTTCAGCCTAGTCCTCAGAGTGGGACAAAAAAGAGTAAACTGAACCTGACCCAAAACCATACCAAACCTGAAGCCTAAGCCTAAGCCAGCCAACCTTCAAACTCATAAGTGAGAAAAAAAATCCTTGCAGTTGTGACTGAGTATTGGGTCCTTTGTTACCAAGAATTACTGTGGCAATATCTGACTAACACACTCCACAAAAAAGTATAGCCACACCAGGCCAGCTCTGCAAGTACTTCTTGAGTACTTGACAGGAAATAAAAAGGAATTTAAAATCATCTCTGCCCTCAAAGATGGTTTCATTGCTCCTGTCCTCTTTGTTGAGCACAATCATGACACAGAAATCACAAATCACTCTTTTATAACAAGTAAAAAAATGAGTACATGTGTTTATATTGTTGAAAAGAAAAGCATAGCTCCATTAAACGGGACATGGCAATATTGAGGCATATATTTTCCAGGAGCTCAGCAGTATCAAAGTATTAATTTACTTGAAGGCATAAAATAAATTAAGGTATTAAAGTAGCCATACTGAGACATGTAGGACTCAGCTGGTCCTTAGGAGTGAGAAGGGCTTAAAGAGGCTAGATACAGTCTTCCTGCCAACTCACAGGGCTTTAATAAAGGTTCAGGAGTTTTTGCTGAGGTAGGAAGCACTCATAGGGATCTGGGTTCAAATCCTCAGTGTGCTGCTTTCTAGCAATGACCTGGGGCAAGTCACCTATCTTTGACCTTCAGATAAGTTCCCCCCAGATGAGTTTTCTTCCTTTTACCTGCAAGGGTCCTCTCTACTTTTGTCTACTTATTGGCCCCCTCTTTGGCAAGCACTAAGACTTCCCCACTTTTAGGTCCCACCTATACCCAGCTGAAATGATCCCAGCCCAGCGGGTCCTCTGGGATCCTTCTCTGTGCATGTATCTTCTTCTTATGATGCCCAGCACAGCGCCTGGCATGAAACAGCCTGTCGGTAAATACTAGCTGGATTTAACTAAGCTAAATGGAATTGCCCCAAATATCATCCAGAGATGAAGAATTTTAATTTTTTTAATGCATATTTTTGAGAAAGAGAGAGACACAGAATCCTAAGCAGGCTCCAGGCTCCGAGCTGTCAACACAGGGCTCAAACCCACAAACCCTGAGATCATGACCTGAGCCAAAGTCAGACGCTTAACTGACTGAGCCACCCAGGTGCCTCAAGAGATAAAGAATTTTAAAGTACAGTTTCTACACTTAAAAAAAAAAAAAAGCATCAGGGCTAAATACATAAATAAAAAAGAGACACACGCTTAGGAAAACAGGTCCACACAAACACATGTGTAGGCAAGCAAACATTTGCCAAATGCAACCCTAGAAGGTTTCTGCAGACTTGTCTCCTATTTAAGGCCTATAATTTCCCTCTTGGCCGACATTGACTTTGGCCTGAACCATGTTTCACAGACTCCAGGCAGGCAGCCTATTGGGTTTGGATTTACCTTGTTTTGTTTTGTTTTGTTTTGTTTTGTTTTGTTTTGTTTCTCTTCCCTTTCCTTTCATCAGACCTGAAACAAAAGCCACAGGCCTTTCTGAAACCTCTCAGCTGTAGCTGCCATGGTTCATGTCACCTTCTTGCCCCTCCCAGCCCATGTGGATCCATAAATGTGTCCAGAGGTCCTGTAACAAGCTGGTCCACAATGGCTTCCTTCTAGAAGGAGACAGAGGGGGCCCCAGAGGGACCAAATAGTCTTGGGACTGTCCGTGACCCAGGCCAAGCTAACCATTCTTCCAGAGCAGACTATAATCTGATGGCCAACTTCTAACATAAAAGAGGTAGGGACACTGTAGAGGAAACTGAGGCATGTGAAAATGAGACAAATGGGCTCAGTTGTGCTGGTGACATGGGTGAGGCTTGTATGAACTTAAATCCTGGGGGAAGTAGTGAATGCTGATTTATTGGATCGAGATCTAGGGTCAGACATAACTTATGTTCAAATCCTGGCTCTGCTGATTCCTCCCGGGCAAGTTACATAACTTCTCTGAACCTTGTTTCCTCATCTATGAACGGGTTTACACCTATCTTGCAGGGTAATATAAAGATTAAATGAGATCATGTATGTGATGGGCCAAGCACTTTGTACGAACCGCTCAGTGGTGGTTTCTGTCATTATAAGAGAGCTTCCAATCCCAGAAGTGAACGAGCCCGACAGGATGCATCTGGTCCTCCCCATTTCCCTCTCCCTCCCCAAGCCTTGCCTCTCTCCAGTGGCTACCTCCCATCCTGTGCCTGCAGGTTCTCCAGGCATCCTGCTGCCCCCTTGAGAAACTCTCACTACTAGAAAGTTCTTTCTTAGGCTGACTCTGAAAAAAGTCTGAAAATGGTCTCTCTGGAGCTTTCACCCATCAGCCCTTCCTACTCAGGGCCATTCAAAACAAGTCTACACTCTCACCCCCATGGCAACCTTCTCCACGGAATAAAGCTCCCAGGCCTTCCCTGAGGTGTCTCTAGAATTCCTGAGGCTTTCTATATACACACATGTACATATATTTGTGCATGCATGTGCATATAGGCAATTGTGAGGAACTACGCAGACATATATAAGAGGCACCTGTCCAGGTCTTGGGAGGTCCAGGAGGCTTCTTAGAGGAAGGAGGCCAAACCTGAATGGTAACTGGAAGTGGTTGTGCAAAGTCCTGCTGCTCATGGGGAGAAACTGAGATTCAGGCAGGGGCCTCCCCTCCTGTGCCAATGGGTGACAGTTGATGGCTATAAAGTATGTAAAGCTAGATATCATTACTGCTGAATTTGTATTGTTTTTGTTATTCTTCAAATATACTCTGCTGGCCCATTTCCCTCAGCAGCCTTGGCCCAGTTCATCTGAGAGCATTTACCTCTTTAGTAGACAGAGAGAGTTGAGTTTGCATCCTGGTTGTCACTCACAAGCTGGGTGACTAATCCAGGTGAGAGGACTTCTCTGAGCCTCTGTTTCCACAGGGGAAAATAGGGATAGTCCTGCCTATTCCTGGGGCTGCTGCATGGATTGAACGAGGCACTGCATGGAAAGCCACTTAGCACAGAGCAGAGGTTGGGCAGATGTTTGCTTTCTTTCCTTGCTTCACAGGATGATGCAGGCTGATTTGGTTATTAGCGCTCTGCTAATAGTTGGTGATGTTATAACAGGCTGTGCCTTCAAAGGCATTTGCATTTGAACTAGAGAGCACCAACCAGTTCAGTGATGGCCAGGCCCTATTTTACTCATTATGTGCCAGCCCTGCGCTGGGCTTAGGACCCTGGGAACGAGCAGACACAAGGCTGAGGAGCTCACCCTTGAGAGAAGGAGAAGCTCACAGAAACGGAGTATGATCGCTGCTGTAACAAAATTTTATGCACACAATAGGAAAGGTTGTTCAGCTGAGACTTCACAGTGGAGGTGGCAGATGTCTCTAATGGTGGCAGTGCCATAATGTCACATGAGAACAAGAGCACTAGCTCCCCAAGTATCTTCCCTGGGTATACACGCAGTCCTCTAGAACCACTCAGAAGACAAATCCTCCACAGTTATAAATCAGATTATGGCACTCCCCAGCCCAAAAATCTGTTGTGACTTATTGTTATTATAATAAAACACCAAATCTCCCCCATGGCTCCTGAGGCTCTTCATGATGGGGTCCCGGCTTCCTCTGCAGCCCTACAGGCAGACCAGAAGGGCCTCTGGAAGCGAGGGAGCTCCAATCCCTCCAGAACAGGTACCCAAACAAGACCTCCACCTTCTCTCTTGAAGATACCAAAGTAAGGGGTACCCAGGTGGCTCAGTTGATTGAGTATCTGACTCTTGATTTCCACTCAGGTCATGATCTCATGGTTCATGAGTTCAAGCTCCACATTGGGCTCTGTGCTGACGGCACAGGGCCTGCTTAGGATTCTCTCTCTCCTTTTCGCTGCCCCTCCCTCACTCGTACATGTTCTCTCTCAAAATAAATAAACTTCAAAAATAAAAAATAAAAAAGAAGATAGCAAGGTAATGAGATGGTAAGGAGAGGAGCAGACTGATGCCCTGTTCTTGGCTAGCTAGGGCAGGATCTCTTTAAGGAACTGTGGAGAGCCTCCCTAAGAGTATTGATTGGAATCAGAGCAGGAAACAAATGCACACAGAAGGGCTGAGCTGCAAAGAATCTAATAGCAAGACTCTGTATGGAGGTGAGGGCAGGGTTTGGAAACCAGGAAGATAGGTGGAGGAATCTCAGGGCTAGGGCAGCAGGGCAGCCCATACTAATCCAAGAATCAAGGGGAATAGAAGGAGTGTTCTCTAGTGGCCATTCCAGTCACAGCCAATGCAGGAACTATAGAAGAAAGGAGGGGACAGAGAGTGGGACAGACCCCTACCCTCTGTCTTCTCCCACACTCCGCTCTCCTGCTACAGCTTCCCTTTGGCCAGATTCAGCCAGAATTTAGAGCCTAAAGGAGTCTGAGTGACATAGTTCTTAGGAGTTTGCTCTCTAGGGCTGTGGGTAGGCAGAGAGGGCAGAAAATTATTTGGATGAGAATGATCACAATAAAGAATTACCAGCACAGCAGGTGTCCCTGTATCCTGCAGGGAGAATGAGAAGGGCCAACCCCAAGAGGGTCAGCTCTTCCCCAAGAAAGAGGATGCTATGGCTGACCGGAGCCTGGAGGGAAGGAGCCTGGCTAACAGGCCGTGTTCCCAGTCAGGCTGGAGTGTTCACATAGCATCCAAATTTTGTGTCGGGCACACCTGCCAGAATAGTCCACATGGCCAGACACCCCATACCTTGGCCCATGCACAGCGGTAGAGGGCAAAGGGGTTGTCCTATGATCCTGGACCTCACCTATCCTCCCTGCTCCTCCCCAGCACCAAGACCTGGGCAGGCAACAGGAACCTGTGGTGCCACTCATAGGAGAGGCAAAAATGATTCAGATCCAATAATAGAAATAATGATAAGAGTAACAGTGATAACAATTACATGTTATGTAACCTGTTATGTGATTGTTATCACCGTAACAATCACACGATTAAGTTCTACTCATGTGCCAAAACGATCCAGTCTTCTTCCAAACCCTAGGAGGTGGTGGCTATTATTATTCCCATTTTTAAAAATGAGAGTAAGACCCAGAATAGGTAAGCAGCTTGCTGAGGTTACTATCAAGCCCAAGTTTGCTGGCTGCAAGCCAGGCTGTTAACTACCATGCCAGCCTGTCCTCAAAGCCAGCTGGAACCCACAGATGAGTGGGAGAGAGAGGCAGGATTCACACAACCCTTTATGGTCAAAGGGCTGGAGGTTGCCTCTCCAGAGTGGTCTTGCAACACGGGCCCTGGAGGCTGTATTTTCCAGTTATGCCAATCTCTGGTATCCTAAGCACCCAGCTTTCTCTTTCCCCTGGGCCTTTGCACAGGCCGTTCTCTTTGGCTGGAACGCTGCCTTCCTCCGTAATCCTCTCATGGCTTGATTAAATCCATCTCGGTTTCCTATTGCTTACTCCACAAAGCCTGCTGCATGTCCCAAGTCCTGGATAGGTGTTCCTCTTGGGAACATTCATAACTCCACCACAGAACTTAGCTCTCCATATGGTTCTGAGTGTTGACCTGTTTCCCCTACCAGGCTGCCAGCCCTGCAAAGGATAAAACATATTTGTCTGGCATCCCCCTGTGTCCCAAGAGCCCAGCCCAGTACCTGGCATGTAATGGGTGCCTGGTAAGTGTGTGGCAAAGGCAACTGGATGCTGGCACTGATTTGGCCACCCAGAGCCTGGAGCCCGTTGTAGCCCACACAAGGAGAACCACACCCAGTGCTGTAGGAGCAAGGAGGAGGGTGAATCTCTCCAATCATCTGAGGCAAGGGCAGCCAGGGCCTCAAGGAGGGACTCCCAGAGCAAGGGCTGCTGAGCTGAGATCTATGCACGGGCAGGCTTTTGGTGGCAAAAGGAAGGGAAAGGTGTGCGAAACAGGAGTGGCATGTGCAAAGGCTCAGAGGAATGAGCATGCATGGGGAGTCATTTGGAGTGAATGACAGGGGGGGGCATGGGAGATGAGACCTAGCAGGGATAGGGCCAGCCTGGGAGGGGTGTCTGAGCTGCAGGACAGGAGCCCAAAGAACATAAGCTTTAGAAAGACTGAAGTTTGTCTCCACATTTTGCCATTTCCTGGTTCTGTGACCTTGGGTGAGTTGCCTAACATTTCTAAGCCTGAGTTTCCCCATCTGCAAAATGGAATAATCATAGTACTTGCCCCTAAGAGAAGTCAAGTAATTCATGTAAAATGCTTTGCATGGTGAATGGCACATGACAAGCATCAAAAAGCATCAACCCTTCATAGCCATGCTGTCCTCTCTAGCAATCTGGGGGATGGGCTATGAAAAGGTTGTCCAGGATGGAGAGAGAAATTGCCCATGAAGTATTTGTGGAAGGGAGGAGGGAAGAGGGGAGTTTTAAACAGGACCTTAAAGAAGGGGCTTGAAGAGGTTAGAGAGGGGTGGGAGACACGTGCTGGGGGCGTGAGGACCAAAGCACAAGGGCTGTCTGGGGCCAGAAGGAGGGGCAAGAAGTGGGATGGGCCAGGAAGGAGAGGGATGCACAGCACTGGATGGGGAAGGACCTGTGGAGTCAGCAGGTCAGGGTGTGTGTGGTAGGTAGTGAGCAAACCCAGAAACTACCATGGTCTCTCACCTTCTCCACAGTTAAACCAGCTAGTTATGGTCAGTGGTCTGGTGAGGTCACCAAGTAGAATACTGTCTAACCCCCTGCACGTGGCGGCCATTGTCATCATGGGAGGGGCACATCTTCATGTTGCAGGAGAGTGAAGCCAGAGGGGAGACCAGAGAGAAGGCTCAGCTCAGGGCTCCCAGAGAGGAGGTTCCTTTAGCTCCTCCCCCTACAATTGGCCACCTTGCTCTGCCTCCACCCATTCACCTGTAGGAATGGGTGGAACTGGATGTGACCAAACTCTTTTTATGATTCTGAATCCCTACGCAAAGTCTGGGGAGAAGGGCTGAGGAGAGGGAACAACAACCAAAAAGGGTCCAGCATCAGATTTGAGCCAACTGAATGGTTCCTGTTTTGGAAATGTTGGGTATGATCATTATTGTCTCTTTGTACTTCAGCAACGGGCTCCCTCCAGGGGCCAGGCATCCTCGATGACCCAGTCAGAACCAGAAGGCTCATTGTTCCCACAGGGATAGATGCCTAGACAGAGCCATGGACTTGCTCAGGGTCACCAGCTCATCAGATGGTGCCAGAACCAGCCGGACCTATATTGTCACCCCTCTGTTATACCAAACCACTTCTAGGAGCACAGTATTATCTCTGGAAATCCCTGGGAAGCAGAGACAGAACCAAGGGCCAAACATCAGTAACAACAGCTGTGGCCTGCCAAGCCCCAACAACATGCAGGGGATCTGGCATTGCCTCCTGACTGACCCTCCAGCAACGCTTCATACTTCTTTAAAGTTGTATGACTTGGCCAAGGCCCCACAGATGAGAGTCGGGGTGTCCAGATCCAGTCTCTATTCTGATATGGCTGCCAGAGGACCAACCTATTAAATAATCTGGTGACTTCAGAATCTGCCCTGGACACCTACCCCCTCAATGCTCTGCCTACTCATTTTTTTTTTTTTGCCAAACTTTGTTGTAAGCACTCTACATAAGTGATCCCCATTTTCCAGATGAGGAAACTGAGGCATAAAGAGGTTAGATAACTTTCCCGGGGTCACTCAGCCAGGTAAGTGGCCAAACTGGGAATTCTTACCATAATCTATGAATGAGGCAGACCAGGAAAGCAGCCCCAGACATCATTGAGGAACACGATTATCCACAAGCATTCTATCTGTTTTCTCAGCTCTAAAGTCTGCAATGAAGAGGCCTCCTCTGGGTGGAGAAAACTGCCCCCAAACAGAAACAATTCTGGGCAAGACAAGGAACTACTCTGGGTCTCAATTTCTGCATCTGTTAAATGTTTCTGCCTACTCTGACAGCTTAGGGTGAAGTCAAGGCCACAGAACTACTGAGGGTCAAACATTGCCCAGACCTACCTGGTTTCCTGATGTCTCATCTTGGGTCATTTTTGTTATATGGAAAGCTCCAGCCAAGGGATTACACACACACACACACACACACACACACGCACGCACGCACACACACACGCACACACACACACATGCACACACGACAGGCATGCTTAGAAAACTATATGCTAGGGGCACCTGGTTGGTTCAGTCGGTTAAGCATCTCCCTTGACTTCCACTCAGGTCATGATCTCGCAGTTCGTGAGTTCTAGCCCCGCATCAGGTGAGCTCGAGCCCTGCTTTGGGTGAGCTGCTTCAGGTGAGCTAGAGATCTTCTCCAGGCTCTGTACTCCTCTCTCTCTCTCTCTCTTTCCCTGCACCTCATGGAATTCTCTCTCCCTCCCTCTCTCTCTGCCCTTCACTCCCTTGCTCTTTCTCTCAAAAATAAATAATAAAATAAAATAAAGGGCGGCTGGTAGCACAGCTTCCCACTCAAGAAACACCCCGTTGATGCACACCCATCACCCACTTTCTCAGACTAGGAGACAGTGCAGGATAAGGAGCATGGACTCTGGTGTCAGGCTGGTGTGGGTCTCAGCTCTGCCTCTTACTGCTGTGTGACCTCAAGCAAGTTACTTAAACTCTGTGTGCCTCAGTTTCCTCCGAGTTTTTGAGAGGATGAAATGAGATAACACATACAAGTACAAAGCCTGGCATGAAGCAAGTGTCCTGCCTATGTCACCTGTATCAGCTGTTGCGATTCAGCTCTGTATCCACACTGTCATTTACTCACCCAGTCACCCTCTCTTCCCGTCTCTGTCAACAAACATGGTTTGGAGTTCTCCTGGATGACCCCCCTCCACCGAATCCTAGCCCTCTGAGGGCTCCTACGAGGAGAAGGAGACCATCCTCTTCTGGATCCCTGTATGAGCTCAAGTGTTGTAACAGATTACCATGAACTTAGTGATTCAGAACAACACAGCTTCGCCCTGTTACAGTTCTGGAAGTCAGAAATCCAAAACCAGTTTCACTGGGCTAAAGCCAAATGTTAGCAGGGCTGGTCCCTTCTGGAGGCTCTGGGGGAGAATCCCTTTCTTTGCATTTTCTACTCCCTAAGGGTGCCTACCAGCCCAGGCTCAAGGCTCCTCTCTCCATCATCAAAGCCAACAGTGGAATATGTTGTCTCTGATCTCTGCTTCTGTTCTTGTATCTCTTCCTGCTGACTCAGACCCTTGTGCCTCCCCCTTATAAGGCCCTGGAAAAATCTAGGATAATCTCCCCAACTCAAGATCCTTATCTTTTTTCTTCTTTAAGTAGGCTTCATGCCCAGAGTGGAGCCAAACATGGATTCAAGAATCAGACACTTAACTGACTGCACCACCCAAGTGCCCCAAGACCTTTATCTTCATCATAGCTGCAAAGTCCTTTTTATCAGGTAAAGTAACATAGGGATTTGAATGTAGATGTGTTTGGAGGCTACCTGGGGCCTCAGAAAAGAGACAGATTGCTGACCTTCATCCCTGCACACAGCCGAGAAGTCAGTGGACGTTATTCTCTTTCAGATTCGTAGATACTTAGATCAGTGCCACCATGTGCATTTCCAAGTCGCTAGAACTGAGTCCTGGATGTGACACACCTCAGGTCAAATCCCAGGTAAACTAGGTCCTCCGCTTTGCTGAGGCCAGCTGCTGTGTTGCCACTTATCTTCCTAAGGTGTTCCCAGACTCCAGGCTGTTTTCTCACCAGCCCATCCTCAACCCAGCCTCCAGTATGATCTTGCTAAAACAGACCCAGTCATCTGCCTCTCCTGCTTGAAATCTTCCCCAGGTGCCCTGTTGCCTCCAGCATAAAATCCAAGCTCCCTGGACAGGCTCATTGGGGCCATTTTGACACAAATTCTGCCCACCCCGTTCTCAGAGTCTTCTCCCACTGCTCTCCCCTCCCCCACCTCTACATGCTGAGTCCTTCCCAAGGACGTCATTATCTTTATCATCTTCATCATCAATCAGTTTGGTAATAAAACCCACAACTTCCTCTTACCGAATGCAAATAACCGTGCAAAGGAATATGCTAACATTCAGTTATCTTTGCAAATGCTCTTCTCTGAACTAGAATTCCTGACTCTTTCCCACCTGTTACCTAATATTCCAGGCTTTCTGGGAGAGCACAAGCCTCCCCCCACTCTCCAGGCAGGATTAAACTCGTCTGGGCAGCCATAGAATGGCCTCTGGCCTCCCTTGTAACATCGCATCTGCTCTCTACTTCCTGTCTTCCCTGTTTCCACTTTGAGCTCCTCGGGGATGGTGCTCTCTTACGCATGGAGGCATCCCCAGCACTAAGAGCCTGACTTGGTACAAATTCAATGCCCAGTGAAATGTTGGAGAAAAGAATGAATCAAAGCCTCCTCTCTTGCTATTCACTTCCTCTTTATCCAAGCCTGGGTTCGGCAACTGCGCACCACACAGGTGGGGGTTTCTGAGAATGACGTGAGGCAGGATTCCTTCGGGAGTCTGCCCAATCAGGATCCAAAACTGAAGCGGGGAAGGAGGTAAGAGAGAGCATTCTAGGTGCTCTGCATGTTTTTCATCTCTACTCACTTAGTCTCTACAACTGTCGTGCTGAATAGATTGTATTATTACACTGATTTTCCAGATGAAGAAACCAAGGCGCTAGCAGGTTAAGACCTGCCCAGATCTCATGGCTAATAGTCTGGGTGGTACAATTTGGGACTGAGTTGGGGTCCAAATGCAGGCAAACCACCTCGGGGGAGCCACATGCTGCACCAGCCACCCCACCACCTTGTACATTTATGTATTAAGCACTTCCTGTGTAAGAGGCAGCAAGCAGGTGCTTCCCATCCAGTACTTACTTAATCCTCCTCATGATCCTGGGATGTACTATGACCACCCCTGTTTGAGAGTTTGGTACAGCCTCGTTTAGGCTAATATTTGACACTTACAAGAAGGAGCCTCCTGACCGAAGCACAAAGGTTGGCTTTAACCTTCTTCTTTTCAGGCTCAATTGAAGAAATAGTCTGTAAGGAATAAACTAATTCTATGAACACTGCAGGCTGCCAATTGCAATGGGTTTCTGCCCTGTCGTACTGCTCAGGCCTGGGGACCCTGGGTGGTGGTCAAAAGACAGTTTGGCCATCTCAGGATTAAGGTAGGTAGCTGGGAAGCCAGTGCCTGAGGCCTCCTGCTTTGAGCTGCAGGGAAGGAGAAAGGAATGGGTTCAGGGTCAGTTGTCCTGGGATCAATAATATTGCCACTTCTCCCAGCCCCTTACTAGCTCTAGGACCTTAGGCAGATCATTTAAACTTCCGTGCCTTAATGTGCCCTTTTGTAAAATAATGTCTCCTTTGCAGAACCATTAGAGGATTAAATGAAATGGGTATGTTAAGCTGCCACTACATGCTTGGTATATAATAACAATAATGTTAATAATAACAGTGATAACCGTGGCTCACAGAAGAAACCAGCCCAAGGCCACACAATGCCCTTTCTAGTTGAACTCTTCTTTTTGCAGCTTCTGTTTTCATCCATGACCCCAGCACTCTGTCAGGTCCTGTGGTTGAAAACCACAGAATCCTCTTTGACTGGTCCTTTTCCCAACAGCACCCTAGTGGCCTACCCTCAGGTCAGGACACGAGCACATGCTCAGTAGTTCATCGGTCTCCTGAGTTTCATGCCCAGTGTTTTTGTCCCCTCTTTCTTCTGGGCTAGTTCAATAACGTTCTCAAGAACAGAGGCCAGCACAGTGTCCAAGACTTCATATATATTCAGTGAATGTTTGAATGAAAGCTGTCATGCATTCTTCAGACACTTTTCTTTTTTTTTTAAGTTTATGTATTTATTTTTTGAGAGAGAGAGAGGGTGGATGGGGGAGGGGCAGAGAAAGAGAGAGAGAGAAAGAGAAAGAGTGTGAGTGGGGCAGGTGCAGAGAGAGAGGAAAAGAGAGAGAGAGAGAGAGAGAGAGAGGTGGTGAGAGAGAGGGGGAGAGAAAGGAGGGGAAAGGAGGGGAAAGGAGGGGGAAGGAGGGGGAGGAGGGGGAAGGAGGGGGGGGGAGGGGGGGGGAGGAGAAAGAGGGGGGGGGAGGGAGAGAGGGAGAGCAGAGTAGGGGCAGAGGGAGGAGGAAAGAGAGAATCCCAAGCAGGTTCCACACTGTCAGTGCAGAGTTGAACTCAGGGCTTGAACCCATGAACCATGAGATCATGACCTGATCCAAGATCAAGAGTTGGATGTTCAACGGACTGAGCCACACAGATGCCCCAAAGATGTATTTTTACAAACAGATGAGAAAACCGAGGTTACAGAATCTTCTAAAATTCCCCTTAGGTCTTAGGCTCCAGTGTGGTGAAGTCCAAATTCAACACCTCAAGGGTCTCACTCTAGTCCCACCTCACTGCCCACCCCCTCTACGGGTAGCTTCCATGGAACCTCGGAGAATTCCCAGCACTTTCTTGCCCTTACACATTCGTGTCCCTAGTACCTGGCACACAGCAGCACTTGTCAAATTTCTGTTTGATTTGACAGAATAAATAACTGGTTTCTAGTCCCATTTTGTGTTATATCTTTCTGTTAGCCTTAATTTATACTTTCCTTGGGGATGCAAAATACACAGCCACTGCTGCAAAAGATAGATGTTCATTAGAATCTGTTGAAGGAAGCAATAAACGAATGAATGAACAATGAGCGAAGACTGTTTCTGTTTTATGGGTCAGGCATCACTCAGATTGCCCTAAAGTTACAAAAGTGCTTAGGAAAGGGTGCTCTCCCTGGCACCCTAGAATGTTCCTTCAAGGCTTGTATTATGGTTTATAACTGCATGATTGTCAGTCCCCCCCTCCCCCCCCCATAGATGACAATCCCCACAAAGTCAGGATGTGGGCTTTCTGCTTGTTGTCATATTCCGAGTGCCCTATACGTGTCCCGCATACAGCTGCACTCGTCAGTGGTATGCCAATGAAACACCTGCGTCCATAAAGTAAGACATCTTCGTAGCCTCTCCTGCTTTTTACAGCTGAGGCCCAGAGAATGGAGGTGACTTGGCCACAGTCTCTCAGCCAGTCAGCATCAGAACCAGGTCGATTGCCACCCCAGTGTCTTTCTCCCTCCCTTCCCTTCATCAGGAAGACTGAGGACAGTGACAGTCCAAGTGCTCAGAATCCTAGGGGCGTCTCTCAGAGAAAGGAGAAGAAACGTCTCAGTATCTCCCTGCAGGTGTCGATGGAAAACGTATGGCAGTGGCAAGGAACCTGTCCTTCCAGACTGCGCCGAGGCCAGGCTGGGAACTTGAACCAGCCCCCGCCCTCTGCCTATAATGGCAGCTGACTCCATAGGTAATGACTGAAAAGGGCTTGGCAAATGAACAGGCATCTCTGAGGGAGAAACCAGTTAGCACACCCCAGCTCCGAGCTCACCAAAACTAGGCAGGCCTCCATCCTCCCTCCACTCACACCGATACAGCGAGTAGCGGTCGTCAGCCAGGCCACGCCACTTGCTACTTGTGTGACTTTGGGCAACATTCTTTTTTTTTTTTTTTTTTTAATTTTTTTTTTTAACGTTTTATTTATTTTTGAGACAGAGAGAGGCAGAGCATGAACGGGGGAGGGGCAGAGAGAGAGAGGGAGACACAGAATCGGAAGCAGGCTCCAGGCTCTGAGCCATCAGCCCAGAGCCCGACGCGGGGCTCGAACTCACGGACCGCGAGATCGTGACCTGAGCCGAAGTCGGACGCCCAACCGACTGAGCCACCCAGGCGCCCCTGGGCAACATTCTTAACACTGCTATGTCTCAGTACTCTTCATGTACAAGGGGCACAACACCAGTGTTCATCTCGTGGGGTTGTTATGCGAATTTGAAGTTCATCAATGTAAATGGCTCACAGCAGTGCCTGGCACACAGTTCGTGCCATGCAAGTGCGGCTTTCTGTCACTCCATGCCAGGCACCGGGAATTCACCTCCCTGCCTTTTGCCCCTCTCCTTTGACCTCTCTTTTGTTATGATGGACGCATGCCCGTGCTCTTAGCAAACACCTGCTCCTTACTGGGCAGCCCATCTCCTCCCTTCTCACCTCCTCAAGTCCATTGCTCCAGCAAGTCTCTCCTTTTTGTCTGAACCAGCAACTTTTGCCTCTAAGGTTAATAATTCTCATCAGCACGAAAACATGAATGCTCTCTCTATCTCTCTCACACACACTCTTCTCGTGAGCCCACATCCTCCTCCAGCTTCTACCTTGCAACTTTGCTCCTCTTAATAGCAAAGCTCCTCCAAAGAGTTGAATACACGCAGCACCTCCAGATCCTTGCCTCCCTCTTGCTCTTGGAGTCACTTTGGGCAGGCTGGCACCCTCAGCCTTCCTCCAAAAGTGCTCGTGCCAAAGTTGACAGTGACCCCCCTCTCCGTCAGTCCAATGACCAAGCCCCAGTCTGGATCTTACCGAACCAGGCAGCAGCACGACACATCTTGCACTTCCTCCTCCGTGAAGCTCTTTCTGAGCTTGGCTTTTAGAGCAGCAGGCTTTTGTGTGCCCTCCTCTCTCCATGGCTTCTCCCCAGTCTCCTTCGCTGGTTCCTCCCCACCTTTCAACCTTCCCGAACACTGCACAGGACACCCAGGGTTCAATCCTTGGCCCTCTTCTCCTCTGTGATCTCCTGCAGCCTCCTGGCCTCAAATACCATCCATACACTGGACACTGTGGGCTCCCAAAGGTCTGCCTCCAGCCCAGCCTCTCCTGCCCCACACCTCCACGCAGACGTCTTTAGGCATCGCGCATCGAACACGTTTACCATCGGTCCTACGTCAGCGAACACCCCCTAATTGCTTCTCTTGCCATCTTTCCATCTCAGTTAACAATGAGTTAACAAAACCTTTCCTTTCGCTCAAGGTCCAAAATCCTTGGAGTCGTTCGGAACTCCTCTCTCCCTTTCAGCAAATATTGTTGGTCCCCCTCTCAAAAGCTGGTCAGAGTCTGACCTTGTCTTACCACATCGGCCACACCACTCTGATGCCACCACCTGTCACTTGGATTGTCGCTATGTCCTCCTAAAGGGTCCTTCTGCGGCCATCTTGTCCCCCTTTGCCGTCTCCAACACAGTCATCTGAGCAACCCTGTTAAAACATGAGGCCGATCGTGTCACTCCTCCGTTCGAGGCTTCCAAAGGCTTCTATCATAATCAGAATAAAAGTGAAAGTCAGCACAGTAGTCCATAAAGCCCTGTAGGACCTGTGACCTTCCCGGGCACACTGCAGACCCCTGTTTCCCTGCTGCCCTCCCCCTCCCATGACCTCTGCTCTGCTCCCTGCTCCTTCTGAGACCCCCTGGGCCTGGCATGCTCCCCTCCAGAAGTTATGCCCAGGCTCACCAGCTCTCCTCTCCCATCCCTGCTTCAGGCCACCTTCTCGGTGAAGCCCCACTTCCCTGCATCCACGCTCTCTCCCCGGCTCTGGCTTAGTTTCCTCTCTGGCTCTCTGCCCTCTGGACACATGGGGTGCTTTCCTCATTTGCCTCCCTGGCAGCCCCCTGGAATGTGAGCTCCATGCCAGCGGGGGTTAGGACAGTTTTGTTCACTGCCAGCCACACATAGTCAGCGTGCAATGTTTGATGAGTGAACAAATCTTCTATTGCCTTTGTCCCCCTCTGTCCATTGTGAGGGAAGAAGCTGCCTCTTCTCCATGCGTGCATCCCCGCCCCCGTGCCCCAGTGCCCAGCAGAGACCCTTGGTACAGCCTCTCATGAGGCTTTGTCAGAGGGATGGACAATGGAGTAAATAGATGTGTGAAGAGTTCTGTGTTAGCAGAGTTTGTGCCGGGCTACATTGGTTCTGTTCTTCCCAAACCAGCAAACTTCTCAATGTACCTGCTGGTGACTGCCTTCTAAATCAGGCCATGTGTGTGGGCTCTGCCTTTGGAAGATGTGGCCTCCTCTCTTCTCCCCACCCGGCGGCTGCCTGCTTGTAATCCCAGGCCCTGCTATCTTTCAATGTCCACCTAGACGCCTCCCCTACCTCCATAAGGCCCCGCCTGACACCCTGGCCCACCAGCCTCTCTCTGCCTCTCGGTAACCTTTCCACCCCCAGCCTCACCCTGCCAGGTGCCCAGTGAGTCAACAGCAAGACTCTCTCTCACACCTCCAGACAGGGTGGAGGCCGTACCTGGGTAAGGAGTGTCCTTTCTCCAGCTGTGAACCTGAAGGAATGTCTCCAGAAGTCTCCCTCGGCTTCTGCCTGTGAGCAGAGTTAAGACCACCCTGCCCGGGGCTCCGTCATGGTGGACGGGGTTGAGCGCACCTGGAACTTATCTTCTGATGGCTTCTCTTCCCCGACTGAGGCGGGAGGCAAGCTCTTCAGCTGAAAGTGATGATGGGAAGGAGGTGTGGAGGTTGGAGGACAGAGGAGAGAGGTGGAAACAGTTGAGAATGGGAGAGTGACCGGAGAGGAGAAGTAGAGTGTCTTGCCAGGCCGTGATTAGTGTGTTTGGATGTTTTTCTCAGGCCATGGTTAACGCACAGGTACAACAGCATAGTAGGCAAGAGTCACCTTTAACCAGAATTGGGGTTTTGCCCAACAGTATAATGAGTCAAATGGGAACAAGAGAAATTGTATGTCAGGGACGACTATAATGAAAACGACAATGCGACAGACAAGGGTGTGTAATAAGGACACCCAGTGGTCCAAAAGCTTAAGTTTGCTGGGGAAAGCTGACAACAGATTTGAAATTGGGATTGTCCCAGAACACCTTTTCCAGAAAGTCTCTTTCCAGTGTGGATCAGTCACTGTCTCCTATCTGCTCCCACAGCACCCTACACTCACCTGTGCTGTATTTTAGTCCTTGATTTACTTGTATATCTCCCTCCTGGACAATAATGAGCACTCGGAGGAAGAAAGCCAATCTCATATTTCTCTGAATCCCAGTGAGACCCAAGAAAAAAGCTCACTAAGCAATCACTGACTGACTAAATAAATTTGTTTGATAGAACCCAGACCATGTTCTGTATGGTAATAAATCCTCATGTTTGTATAACAATTTGCAGTTTGTAAAGCAATTTCACATCCCTCGTCTTATTTCAGTCTTACAACCACCCTACAAGACAGCAACTCATCCATTCACTCATTCATTCAAAGTAAGAGCCCTTACTCTGTGTCAGGTACTGTTTTAGGCACCAGAATACAGAAACAGAACAGACAAAAATCCCTGTCTTCATGGAACGTACATTCCCGTAGAAGGGATTACCTGATTTACAGACGAGCAGAGCTGAGGTTGGCTCAGGGAGCTATGCAACCTGGCCAAGGTCATGGCATTTGCAGGTAAAAGAATCCGGATTAGGACACAGGACTGTCTGACTCCAAGTACAAGGAATGCATTTTTCACCACACCACGGTTACCTCACGGGATCCCGGACTTATCTATGAGGCGTCTTTGTGGTTTTTTTCCCCCTAACTTCATGACAAATAAAAGGAGACTTGGCAGAAATCCACACCCAGGGACTACCTTGGAACTCCTTCCCTTGTCTGGTGTATGTGTTTAACAAAGACGTGATAAGTACCTGCTAGGTCTCTTCTTACCAGAGCCAACTGACAGAAGCCACACCGCATTGTGAACACAGCGTCTGCTTGTGTGCAAACCCGCAGGCATTTTTAGCAACTTTGGGGAACATAAAGAAAGCTGTTGGTTTTGTTTGCACATATTTTTCGCCTCTGCAGAAGGCTTCTCACCAAGCAGCAGCCTCAGAGTTGCCTTTTATTTGATCTTAAGACATGCGACGACGTCTTTATAACTCCCTAGCTGGGCTACAGTTGGCAAATTCTTTCACCTGCTCTCGGTTCCCTCACTTGGAAAACGGTCCGGTAATAAAGGTCCCTCCCTCCCAGGGTGCTTGTGTGGATTGAAGGAGGTCCTGTGAAAATGCTAGCCTAGTTTCTATAAAGCTTGATGCCCTGGGGGAAGACTGTGGGTAAGTGCAGTGGAGGCAACCCGGGGAGAAGAAGTCTTCATCAGAATCTAAAGCACCTGGGCTGGAATCCCAGCTCTCTACCACTTAGAGCCCCAGAACCTTTGAGAGTAACTTAGTCACCCGCATTCCTCCAGCCTCAGCCTCCCTCAACAGTTTCCCAAAGGCTTGTATTGAGCGTTAAAAACAGGGTGGTCAGGTCAACCACGATTTTAGAGGAATTTTAGACTGTGTTCCTTGAGGCAAGGATTACGTTTTATGTATCTTTGTATACCCAATGCCCAAAATGGGACCCGGCAGTTAGCAGCTGCTAGTAACGTTTGGAGAACTGGGGTAGATGAAGGTAGAAACAGCCCAACCCTTCAGCATGGTTAGCTCAGGCTTGGACAAGAGGACGTGTTCACTGCATGCCTGCCGGGGGGCAAGCCGCAGTCTTCATGTGTGTTCACTCCTCACCCGAATTTACAAGGCAGGTAGTATTGCTGTCCACATTTTAAAAATTAGGAAACTGACACTCTGAAGCCAAATGACTTGCCCGAGCTCACTCAGCCGGCGGGTGGCAGAGCAAGGACAGGAACCCGAGGGCACCTCACTTCTGAGCCCACACTCTCATCCTATGCCCTGCCTCAAGCCAGGAAGAGCTCTGGCTTGAGGTTTCCCCTGCTTCTGACCGCGTTCAGTTCCTGGCCCTCTGGTCGTGTCTGATGTTCCTGGCAGGAAGAGTCAGCCCTCTCTCTCTCTCTAGAAGCCTGAGTAAATGATTTATATGGCCAGCCTGTGTTATTGTTTTGGGGTGTTTGCTGTGTTTCAGTGTTCCCCCCGTGAGGGCAGGCACTGTCAATGCACAGGGAAACCATCACACATCTATGGTCATCCCCTCCTTGGCTGTCCCCACCCACTCTGCAAGCAGATGTCACCTCTGCCAACGGGCACAGGGATCCCTACCGGTGCACTCTCCTGGGAAGTATATGCTGACAGCCAGAGCCAGAGGGGAGAAGAGGTGGGAGGAGCCTGCTCCTGGGAGCCCCTGCCAATGGAGCCAGAGGCTAGCAGGTGGGAACGAAGAGAGGTCAAATTTCTCCTCTGCTCCCCGACTCATCAGGTGCTTCCGTTAGACCAGCACAGTGGCTATTCCCAGCAGCCTGCTGTATAGTCCAAATCTAGCACAGAATCATGGCCCCTCAGACCAGAGAGGGGAGAGGGCTTGCCCAAGGTCACACAGCCATCAGCAGTGGAGCCAGAACTGGCTTATTCTCATTCCCAGACTTGTGATCTCACTACAGTGCCATGTCAGGTGATGGAGATCAAATTCTAAAGGAGCTGTTTAAAGGACTCCCTCGGTTGTGTTTTTGAGCAGCAGAGTAATAGAGCAGGTAAGACTTCCATCTCTAAAGCGCGATTGACCTGAGTCTGAATTCCAGCTCTGCTACTAGCTTAGTGACCATGGACAAGCCAGGTAACCTCCAAGTGGAGGAATCTGCAGCCCTACTTTGCAGGCTGCCTTGAGCATTAGATGATACAGTGCACTGAAACCCCTGCACCCACTTCTTGGCAAATGTTAGCTTTATTTCCTCCTTAGTTCTCCAGACACTTATTGGGTATTAAAATACTTTCAACGTTTTTTTTTTTTTTTTTTTTTTTTTTTAATTTATTTTTGGGACAGAGAGAGACAGAGCATGAACGGGGGAGGGGCAGAGAGAGAGGGAGACACAGAATCGGAAACAGGCTCCAGGCTCCGAGCCATCAGCCCAGAGCCCGACGCGGGGCTCGAACTCACGGACCGCGAGATCGTGACCTGGCTGAAGTCGGACGCTTAACCGACTGCGCCATCCAGGCGCCCCGGGTATTAAAATACTTTACATACAATACTTACAATACAATACTTGACATACAATATTTCGTTCAATACTGACAATAATGCTCTAAGGTAGGACTTAAGATCCCCATCAAACACACAAGTGAACACGGTGTTAGAAAGTTAGGTGAATTGTCCAAGGGACCCTGACTCTCTGACTCCAGAATCTTTGTTTTCTAGACTAGTTCGCAGATACATTTTGTTTTGTTTTGCTTTTGTTCGAATCCAAGGGTGGTGTAGATGAACTAACGCTGCCTTGTACATTGTGGCATTGACCTTATTAACCACCGCAGTTCTTTTAGAAGATTTCTCCAACATGTTCGCTCATAGCACCTGCCTCAGAATCACAAAGAGGTCTCATCAAAAATGCAGACTCTAAGGGCCAGGCCCCGGAGCCACTGAACCAGAATTTCTAGGTGCAGAACTGTTTACCAAGCTCTCCGGCTGATTCTAAAGCACACTCAAGTTTGAGAACCACTGCCTCTGGGAGTCAGTAATCCACAAAGCACTGGCAGAATGAAAGAGGGAAGATAGTTTTCAAAAAGCAAAAAACAAACATATAGCAAGC
Organism: Panthera uncia; assembly: GCF_023721935.1. Classification (NCBI taxonomy): domain Eukaryota; kingdom Metazoa; phylum Chordata; class Mammalia; order Carnivora; family Felidae; genus Panthera; species Panthera uncia. Next base: position 57,754,186 of record NW_026057585.1, read on the forward strand.
TTGAAAGGCCGTCTTGGGTGGGGAGATGAGGAGAAGGGGATCCAGGACACCTAGAAGGCAGAAGTAGTGTTCCCCAGGGACGCCTGGGTGGCTCAGTCGGTTAAGCTGACTCAGGTCATGATCTCAGAGTTCATGGGTTCAAGCCCTGCATTCGTGAGTTCGACCCCCACGTCGGGCTCTGTTCTGACAGCTCAGAGCCTGGAGCCTGCTTCAGATTCTGTGTCTCCCTCTCTCTCTGCCCCTCCCCTGCTCACGCTCTGTCTCTCTCTCTTTCTCTCAAAAATAAATAAACTTTAAAAAATTTAAAAAAAAATTGGTGTTCCACAAACGGCCTGGTTGTCGTGCCAATGGGGAGTTCAGGTCTGGAGGAGTAAATACCAATCCAGGCGGTCTGGCAAAGGTGCCAGGGGTGTCCCTCGTTGCAGCAAAAGCTGTCAGCATGACCCACAGCAGGTGATGAGAAAGGCCTAGGAAAAAGAGGAAACAGGGACCCTGTCTGGCCTTCTGGGAAACTGGCTCAAGGGAAAGGCAGGAGCCAGGGTTGCAGCCCAGATACAAGGCAAAGTCTCCTGCATGAGGCACGAGAGCCGCCTGGAGGTCGAGAACACAAGGTCAGAGGGGAGTAGGAGCAGGGAGGCCTTGACGCAAACCTCTGAGCAAAAGCTCAAAGCACACGGGCAGCGCGGCATCCAGTGGAGGAAGCTGGGTGTCTCCGACAGTGACAGCGGCAGCCCACGGGGGTTGGGGGTCAGGCGCACAAGTGCCGTCGGCAGCCTCCATGAGTCACCCAGCCCAGCCTCTTTCCGGCGTCGGCACCTGCCTGAAGCGATGCGATGTATCTTAGTACCTGGTGTATTTAAGTAGTGGATCCTGCCAGGAGCCGTGTGACCTCAGTCAAGCACCTTCATGACTCTTGGCATCCGTGCCTCCTCGATCCATGAGGGACCACACTTGATGACTCTGGGGTCTCTATCAGCTCGTACGTGTACCTCCCAGGGCATTTGTGAAAATTAGCTGCCATATCGATGAACGAGCCAGACCCCACATGTTCCTCGAATCCGTTATCTTGCTAGTTTCTGTCTGATTGGCATATGCCCATCTTCTTTCTAAGCCCAAGCACGAGCAGCAGACAAGGCCCCAGGAGATGGCAAGCCAGGTTTGGTCTGACTTGCCCTGGTTTTGCCACACGGGCCTCAGAGCTGCACGGGTGACAGCAGAGACGCTCATCTTTTGTTGATCCAACAACGACAGCAAAAAAAGGAGAAGGGGAGCGTGGAGGAGGCAGCAAGCACACGACACTTCCTGGAGCGCTCCGCTTGAGGAGGTGGGTCCCTCGGGAGCTCTTGGCTAATTCGGCAATTGATGAAACGATGGGGCAAACCGGTCCGCGCACTCAGAACATGTAAGGAGGAGGCAGCAAGTAAATGCCAGATACTTCCAGGCTGGGTGGCAGCAGGTGAAAGGGGCAGGGCTTTGCCTATGGTAGCAAAATGGACTGAAATCTTAGAAAGATTTGTAACGAGGATGGAAACGGACCTTCTTATACGCAGGGTGGCGACAGGAAGGTGGGAGGCGGTGGGGAGAGACGTGGCCCCTGAAACCACATGGCTCTGCCAAGGATGAGTCACGGCACTGAGGACAAAGTGTGTAGCCTTTCTGAGTTTTAGTTTCTCAAATGTAAATATGATACCATGGAACTTATTAGAAAAACGAAGGATAACTGCACCATAGCTATTCCATCCTACGATACTGATTCTAGCAGCCCTGGAATTAGGGTGTGTCTTGTCATCTGTCATATTTTAGAGTCTATGAAATTAATAGTCTGTAAAACTCATCACGCGAAGTGAGCACTCAATAAGCGGACAAAATGTTATCTATTCAGAGCCAGAAGACGTATTCTGTAGTCCGTCCTGCAATACGTTTAAGACCGTTAAACATACGCCAGGATGGTTGTTAGGTTGCTGGGGCATAGGAACCACTTCTGTTCACCGTACCCTCTTCACGATCTGTTGGGTGAACGGATCAACCAAGAGGCCCCGAGGTTCCTTCCAAATCCAAATGCAGGCAGTTTATCTGCTACCTTAACTCTGCCATCAAGGAGTTCCCTGTTCTCTGAATCCAAAAGTCGGGACACGTGATTTCTTGTCATCACAGGATAAAATCCAGTCAATGTCTGATTGGACGCAAGTCATCTGTAGAGAGGGCTAGAACCATCTGGAACAAACCGAAGTTCTTGGAACCATATTGCTTCCCTCTTTCTGCATGTGTGTTCTTCTTTCTGCCTTCCTCCTTTCCTTCCTCTGTGTCGGGGGCGGGGTGGGGGTGGGGGTGGGGGGATTGGCTACAGTGGAGGCAAATGGATGGGGTCCCTGCCCACAGATTATTGAGAGCCTGGCAGCGAAGACAGTTAAACGAGTAATAACAACTAGTGACACAAAATGCAGGGCATGCTGAGATCAGGAAAATAGGGTGAAACTCTCCTCACACTGGCTGCCTGACAAGTCTGTACTCCTCTCTGCGCCCCCTCCTCTGTGAAGCTGTCCCGGGCCCTCCTCCGATTGGGCTGACATTGCACTAAACCTGGGGTGGTACCTTCCACTGTGGTCTCTGGACCTCTGGCACCACTTCTAGAAGGTGGGCTGACAGCTGTCCTTCACAGCTTCGTTCCTAGCATGATGGTGTGAGTGGAATAAGGGCTCCAGAAATGTTTGCTGACTGGAGACCAATTAATAAAGGGTTTTGTTTTGTGTTCGGTGGATTTCTCCATATGCAAAGGTATAAATAGCCAATCGCATTAGCTGCCTTCCTTTGAGACTCACTATTTGTCTCCGTAAATTGAAAGAATTAGAATTACCAGTATTTTCCTTCCTTCCTCCCTCTCCTTCCTTCCTCCCTTCCCCCCTCCATCCCTTCCTTTCTTCCTTCCCTCCACCCTCCCTTCCTTCCCTCTCTCACCCCCTCCCTCCCTTCCTTTCTTCCTTTCTCTGTCTTTCCTTTTTTTAATAATTTCCCTTTTTCTTCTCTTTTTAAGTAGTGGAACATTTTCTTCACGTGAAATCTTAGAAGCCAACATATAACACAAATAGTCTTCTCTGAAATGAGAGGTGGGACCCAAACCTGCCTAGCTCATCACCGCCTTCCCTTCCCTAACAAAAGTCAAGTTCTTCTCACCTCTAACGCTGAGTCAAGCTGCAAGTGACTGCATCTTCAGTAGCCAGATTCACCGAGATCAGGTATTACAACCTAAAGATAATGCTAAATATTTCTTGAGCGCCTAATGCATGCCAGGGCAGCCGGGCCCTTTAAAAAATTCTCATTCCTTCTTCTTTCTCCTCTTGTCACTCCTTCCTCTTTTGCCCCCGATTCTCCATTTTCAAGTTAAAAATAATCTTGTGCTGTTGTTAGCTGCCTTAAATACTTTTGGAGAACGAGTTAGAGTTATAAATAGATCTAAATACAAAACACGGTGCTGGTTGAATTCTCACAATGAACCTGTGGGGTTGGTTTTAGCACTTCTGTTTCGTAACTGAGATCAGCAGGGCTCAGAGAGGAAACGAAGTTGCCCAAGACCATTCCAGGAAGTCAGGGAGCACAATCCCATTTCCCACCTCTGTGGGTGCTCCCACACCTTGGCTCCACCCTGACCAAGAGGTGTGCACTAACTAATTTATTTAATCCCTGCAAAACCTTGTGAGATGGATACTGTTGCTACAGCTATGGTACAGATGAGAGCCCAGAGGATTAGAGAGGTGAAGTCACTTGTCCAGGGCCACCCAATCAACAAAAACCAAACCAGGTGTTTTTTGTTTTTTTTTAAATTAAAAAAAAATTTGTTAGCTTATTTTTTTATTTTGAAAGAGGGAGGGTGAGCATAAGTTGGGGAGAGACAGAGAGAGAGAGGGAGAGAGAGAATCCCAAGTAGGCTCCACGCTGTCAGCACAGAGCCTGACGTGGGGCTCGATCTCACAAACTGTGAGATCATGACCTGAGCCAAAATCAAGAGTTGGCCAGAGGACATGGAGAAATGCCAGAGACAACACAGCCCACGGCAGAAATGCAGACCATGCTCATTAAGCAAACGAGGCTGTCTGGGGGGCAAGTGGAGGTTTCCACTCAGATTTGGCTGTGTGACCTTCGGCAAGTTATTTAACTTCTCCGTGTCTCAGTTTTCTCAGGCACAGAACTATGATTATAATCGTAGCAATCTCAGAAGTATTTTTGTAAGGCAAGAAAACTCATAGATCAGTATCAAGCATAGAATGAGTACTCAGTCATTGCTAGTTCTTATTACATGTATAAAAAATACCCAGGAATTAATAGCAGCTCTCTCATTATGTTATCACAGTCTCTGTCTATGTCTTGGGGAGGGGGGGTCATATACATCTGTGGAACTTATTTTTAATGTTTATTTATGTATTTTTGAGAGACAGAGAGAGAGAAAGAGAGAGTGCACAGGCAGGGGAGGGGCAGGGGCAGTGAGGGAGACACAGAATCGGAAGCAGGCTCCAGGCACCAAGCTGGCAGCACCGAGCCTGACGTGGGGCTTGAACCCGTGAGCTTTTTGTGACAAAAAGCTCATTCCACTGAGCAGTGAGATCACGACCTGAACCGAAGTCGGATACTCAAACGACTGAGCACCCGGGGCCCCTCCGTCTGCAGAACTTTTGAATGCACAGAAGCTAGGACTGGCTCCAGAGCTGACTCAAGGGGGAATCCTGATCGTGTTCCTTCTCTCCCAGGCTGAAGACTTCTGGTCCCTTCCAAAAGAAGCTTCTTCGAATTGACAAATACTCCTGAGCACCTACTACGTGCTAGGCCCTGCTTGAGACTCTGAGTGTAGAGAAATCACAGGTCTCTCTGCCTTTTCAGGCGTGGGGAGAAAAATATTCATAATGCAATATTTATCATTGTAACCATTCATAAGTTTCCAGTGCTGTGGCATTAAATGCATTCACAATGTTGTGTGACCGTGACCCCTATCTATACCCAAAATGTTTTCTTTCATCTCCAACAAAAACTCTGTAACTATTAAAAAATAACCCTTCCCCTCTTCCCAGCCCCTGGTAACCTCTATTCTTATGTTCTGTCTTAACTATAACTTTTTTTTTTTTTTTTAATTTTATTGGGACACCTGGGTGGCTCAGTCAGTTAAGCATCCAACTTTGGCTCAGGTCATGATTTCACGGTTTGTGAGCTCAAGCCCGCCTCAGGCTCTGTGCTGACAGCTCAGAGCCTTGAGCCTGCTTTGGATTCTGTCTCCCTTGCTCTCTGCCCCTCACCCACTCACACTCTGTCTCTCTATCTCTCTCTCTCTCTTTCAAGAATAAATAAATATTAAAAAAAAATTTTTTTCATTTTATTGTGGTAAAATATACAATGCCAAACTTACCATTTTAACCATTTTTAAGTGTGCAGTTCAGTGGCGTTACGTATGTTCCCGTTGTTGTGCGACCTTCCCCACCACCCGTGTCTGGAGTGTCTTCACATTTCCAAAGTGAGACTCTAACTCCCTGTCCCTCTGGCCCTCTGGACCCTGGGAGCCATCATTTCTACTTTGTCTCTGTGAATCTGGCTACTCTCGGAACCTCGTAGCTGTGGAATCATACGATATTTGTCTCTTTGTGACAAAAAGCTCATTCCACTCAGCAGCATGCCATCAAGATTCATCCATGCTGTAGCGGGTGTCAGAATTCCTTTGCTCCTTGACGCTGACATTCCACTGTATCTATCTGTTTGTTCCTTCATCCTTCGATGGGCACGGTTGTTTCTACCTTTTGGCTGTTGTGACTAGTACAGCTTTGAATATGAGTGCGCACCTGTCGCTGCCTTTGAGGTGCTTGCGGTCTGACGTGGGGACCACCTGTACATTCACCTGCAAGTTGCCCTGGATGAACCCTCCGTCTCCTCATCTGTGAAATGGGGATAACGTTATCCAGTGCAGGAATTAACTGAGATGATGCCTGACGCGGGCAGCACCGGCACACTGTAAACACTTGATAGATGTTCGCGCTCGGTGCACGTGCTGCGGCTGGTAGAGGGAAGTGTCTAGAGAAGAGGGGGCTGGAAACTGGCGGTCAGCGGGGGCTCTCTCATGCCCTCACATCAGACTATTCTCATGAACATCCTGGCAGGTAAGCCCAAAGATCTGGCCTTTCCAGATGAAGCAGCAGACTTGGAGAGGCTAGGAATTATAGAAATGGATCTGGAACGTGGCTCCCGGAGCCTCCCTGCAGGAATCTAGGAAAGGCCCAGGGGAAGGCAGACGCAGCACACTAAATGTCTATAGAGCGGGCCTGGGAGAGGTGAACACACTTATCTGCGGTGGTCTTACTGGGGGAGGGCAGAGCTGGGGAGACAGAAGGGAGGGAAGGTGCTAGCAGACACAAAGGCATGGCCTGCAGGCAAAAGCCCAGGGGCTGGAGATGTCTTGCCTACAGAAATGGGAGGAGGCCAGCAAGGGAGCCACAGGTGCGGTGCGCACTGGGTGGGGCCGGGTCACCGAGGGCACAGGGCTAGACAGCCCAGCCCAGTCGGGTCCCGGGGAGGGCTGGACGGTGTTTCAGATTAGTCACACTGGTAGGACAGGGACGCTGGCCTCACAACAGATCCCTACCTTGGAACTACAGACAGTGTTTTAAAAATTACATGTGTGTTTTACCAACATCTTGTGCATAGTTCAAAAACGTGGATGGTTCTAAAAAGCCCGCTCCGTAACCTCGTTCCCTTCCACATTCAAATCTTACTGCCCAGAGACAGCCACTGACCAATATTGCTTCCAATATTTAACTCCGTATTTCTTTCTTTAAAAAAAAAAAAAAATAGTGCATTTATTTATTTATTTTGAGAGAGAGTGTGTGTGAGCAGAGGAGGGGCAGAGAGAGAGAGAGAGGATTGAGAATCCCACGCAGGCTCTGCACTGTCAATGGAGAGCCCCAAATGAGGTTCAGTCTCACAAACTGTGAGATTATGACCTGAGCCTAAATCAAGAGTCGAATGCTTAACCAACAGCCACACAGGCGCCCCTAATTCCATATTTTCTAAATAATGTGTTGAAACATCTCTTCATTTTCTGTCTGAGACGTGCCCTGATGACCTGCTCCGATGGGGGAGGAGGACCTACCTCTCTTCCCCACGAAGCCACGCCCCCTCCCCCCAGCTCCCCAGTCTACTTTCAGCATCATCCTTGGTTAGATTTAGTGTTTGTAGTAATGTGACCATGTAAATCACAGTTGAACCACATCACATTATGTGTTTGTACAACTAATTCTTTTTGCTGAAATTAAGGTCTCCGTTTTTAAACCAATTTGCTTCATTTTTGGTATATTAATCCATCTCCTCTCCATGAGAATGTTAGTCTCCCCTCAGAAGCTACAAGCACAACAGGTATCCCATCCATCTGTCTGTCTTCCTTCCAGAGCCATCAGGGCTCCTGTTCAAATCTGCACACCTGTCTTGTGGGTGAAGACCTGAGCTGGGCCCAGCTGTGTTTTAATGGGGCCCCTGATGCCAGACGGGCGAACAGGGTCAGACGCATTTTGACCCAGTTGTCATTCATCCGTAGATTTTATTCAGAAAATACCAACTGGGTGCTTTCTAGATCCCAAGGAGATCCAATGCCAGAGGCTAGCGATGCAGGTTGAATTAGATGTGGTCCCTACCTTCCAAAGGGTCTGAGTCCTGGGATAGACACAAGTTAGTGCTGGGCCAGAGCAGAGGCTCTGCGAGTTTTGGGGGGCCAGAGGAGAAGCCCTAATAATGCAGCCTTTGGCAGGGCCAGTGTGGAAGACTGCCTGGAGGAGGTGAGGCTGAATGAGTCTCAGCTTGTCAGGAGGAGCTTTCTAAGGGTTCTGGGAAGGGCATTCCGGGTAGGAGAGCATCATGTACACAGTCATGAGGGCATGAGAAAGCATGACTCACTCAAAGAGTTTCAAATAAGTAATCAGCGATGATCATGTGGGAGGGTTCTAGTTGAGGGGAGGAAGGGTCTCACATGCCAGGCTAAGGGACCAGAGGGACATAGGGAGCCCCAGAAGGAGCTATCAGAGGGAAGACATGATCAGGTCTACATCTCTTGTTTTTTAATGTTTATTTATTTTGAGAGAGAGAGTTAATGTGAGCAGGAAGGGGGCAGGGGAGACAGAGAATCCAAAGCAGACTCTGTAATGACAGCAGAGAGCTCGATGCAGGGCTTGAGCTCACAAACTGTGAGATCATGACCTGAGCCAAAGTCGGACACTTAACCAACTAAACCACCCAGGTGCCCCAAGTCTGCATTTTTATTTATTTTTATCCTCTATTGATTTATTTTTTTAATGTTTATTTATTTTTTAGAGAAAGACAGAGCACTAGTGGGGGAGGAACAGAGAGAGAGGGAGACGCAGAATACAAAACAGGTTCCAGGCTCTGGGCTGTCAGCACAGAGCCCGACGCGGGGCTCGAACTTGTGAACCATGAGATCATGATCTGAGCCAAAGTCGGAAGCTTAACTGACTGAGACACCCAGGCACCACCCCTACCCCCCACGTCTGCATTTTTTAAAAAGACAAGATGGCTTCAGGACGTCAGAGAGATTCGAGAGAAAGACGGTCGAGTGAGGGGCACTCTGAAGTCTGGCAAAGGATAAGGAGGGTCTGAACCAACACTGGCACTGGGGGTGAGGCATAGGACTCGTGAGACTATACAGAGACCAAACGGCCTGGACTTGGGGTCACAAGCAATATGGGAAGCCTGAATGATAATTTCCATGTGTCCGTCTCCTGGGAAGCTGGATGCTAGTCTGGACTGGGAAGAAGGACATTGGCGTCTTGGGATGTATGGGGCCCAGAAGTGCTGGGAGGATGGATGCCCATGGACTGAGGGAGCAGGGCCAGGGCCTGGGGCTTTCAGAAATTAGAAGGCAGAGGTAGGATCTAAAGGCCATGGGGTCAGAACGGCCTGTAGAGTCCAGCAGGTGAGAGCGTGAGCTCTGGACTCAAGCAGCCCTTGGTTTAAATGCCAGCTCAGCCACCTGCTTACTGACACTCTGTTGCCTCATCTGCAGAATGGGGACCAAAGTCCTCCCTACTTCACGGGGCGGTTGTGAGGGTTGAGACCCTGGCTATAAAGTGCTTGGTACAGTGCCTGGAACATAAGAAGTGCTTCATTTAATGACTTCCCCTCATGTGCCTGTGGGGGCAAGGACAGCTCCCAGAGGTAGATGATACTGGAGCGGACCTCAGAAGGGGAGGCAGACCCAGCTTCACGGGCGTTCGGCCCGTGCACTCACACCTAGCCCCGTGCTCAGAAGAACCCAGAACTTGGTTTCGTGCTCTGCCTTGCCGTCTGGAGGTTCTGAACAATTTTTGAACAAGGGACCCCACAAATTAGGCAGCGGTGCTGCGGGCAGGAGGCCATTGGGCAGAGAGGAGGGGCTACTTTTGAAGAAAGGGGGCCCTGAGGATACACAGCCATGCTGGAACCGGAGGCTCAGTTCGTTCCAGAAACAGTCCGCGCCAGGCACGGGGCTTCTGGCTGGAGAGTTGTGTTTGGGGGAGAGCAGTGGGAGCGCGGAGTGATAAACAGTGAAAGGCCTTGATGAAACATTAGGGAGTTTGGAGCCTGCAAGTGGAGAGGTGAGCGATAGCTCAGACTGTGGCGGGGCATGGTGTGGACGCTCTTGTGACCTGCAATTTACCGAGGAGGAAACAGACCTAGAGTGGTGCAGGTAGGGCTGCCCTGGGACTTGTGTGGGCTCTAGGCTCTTGTGGCTTTGCAGGCCCCTTTCTCCAAATATAAATATAAATAAATATCAATAATATAAATACACACGTACACATACACATACATGTGTCTAATTACACTTTGCAACGGTGTGGGTTTAAAGGCAAATATTATATACTAAAACATTTTCTTTGACCTGAAGTATGGGGAGCCTCAGGTGCTGTGCCTACCTGACAGGTAAGTCACCCTGGAGAGGAGATTCTGGGCTCTTCCGGCTCAGCAGGTGCTGCAGCCAGGACTCCCAGGTCTCCCCAGAAGAGGTGGGTGACCCTTTTCTCCTCAAGGGGAATGCTGACCAATCCGTAAGGCCCTTTCCGCTGGGACCTGTAGAGCCTCCGAGGCCTTTCCATCTCAGTCTCCTGCGGAGGGGGCTGGTGGTTGTTTGGGTTGAGAGCCGGATGGTGTAGCTGAGTGACAGGTGAAGGAGAGAGAGTTGCACATGTCCTCGGGCATGGGGAAAAATCAAAGGTCTCCCTGTCTGCGGGTGTCTGCGACTTTACTCTTAGTGCCACGTACAATGTCAATCCCGGGGACCGGGCTGCCCGCCTACCCCACCCATATGGAGGTGGGGAGGCTGAGTCAGCAGCAGCTGCTGAGGATGCTGTCTGGAAAGGAGAAACATCACCGTCTGTCTGTCTGTCTGTCTGGGGGTCCAGGGATGCCTGTGTGGAGGTGGGGGAAGTGCACAGGCTTTTCTTTGTGTGCTAATTGCTCATGTAGCCCAGGAGAATGACAGAGGTTCAGAGGGGTGGCTCCCTTTTACCTCCTTCCTCAGGATTTCTTCACAGCCTCCTCACTGGCCCTCATTCTTTCCTCCATAGACCCAGGTGGTGACGGATGCCTGGTTTGTGACCTTCAGCCCAGTCCCACCGCCCAGCTTTGACCACCCAATGTGGCTGGGTAGGTGGGCAAGAGACGGCACAGGGGGTGCCGATTTGGAAACAAAAGAGGTCTGCTTACCCCTTTAGGTCCCAGTCTTCTCTTCATCTTCAAATCACATTTCTCTGAGCTCCAGGCCCTGCTATGTATTTATGATGGACAGACGGATTGATGGATGGAGGGAGGGATGGATGAATGTTCAACCTTTCCCAGTCTTAGAAGCCTTCTGCCCTCCAATTTCTGTGGCCAGGAGCAGAATCCCAGAACCCAGTTGCCTCTAAAAGAGGAGAGAGATTGAAACTTGCCGATTTAGAAAAAAGTTATTGAAAAAGCTCCCCCCTGATTGCTTCCGTTTTCCCTACGAAGGCTGAGGGTTTGGTGAGAAGACAAAGAGGAAATTTAGAATCACTACTGTGCATCAGTTAGATTAGGGATCTGCAGACACATCATGAGGTAGTGCCATGGGCCCTATGGTTTGGGTGGTAAGAGTAATAGCTATATTTCTGGAGCAATCATTACAGGGCAGACACTGGGCCTGGTGTGCTACTCACACGATCTCCTTGAATCTTTACATCCACCTAGGGGGCAGGTGCCTCAGTAAGGATGAGACTTGTCATGCTGCAGGAATTAAAAAAAAAAAAAACACAAAAACTAAAACTAAATTCTAAGCGGTTTATAAGCAGAAAAGCTTATTTCTTGCTCATGCTCTCTGTCCACCCATCAATGTGGCTGGAGAAGAGGCATGGCAAGAATGAGAAGCCAGGAAGGTCTGAAAGGATGCGAAGGAAAGGAGGGAGGGTTGAGAGCCTGGCACTCGGGAGAAGATCAAAGAACCAGTATGGGGAGAGTTCTGGAATGATGAGAGGGAGGGGTTGGAGAGTGGAACCCTGCGAGTTGAGATTGCAGCGGTGGGGCAGTAGCCAGCCAAGATAAGAGCAGGTGTGGCTTTGAGTGTGGGTGGCTGGAATGGAGTGAGGATGGAGGCCCCTGAACCTGAGGTCAAAGGTTCTGACAGATGGAGCCAGCTTCCCTTCCCTGGGGACACTGGGGATCCATGGAAGGCTATAAGAGGCCACAGGTTAAGCGTATTGCAGCTTTCCAGGGTTGTAAATTTCACGAGGACATGAGGTTTGGAAATTGCTTTGTAACAGTCAAACATGGAAATGTAAAGTATAAGACCTCTAAGAAAGGTGCATGTGGAAGCCCACTCCCCTCTGTCCTGGAAAGCCGGAGAAGCCTTCAATGTAGAAGAGTCACCGGAAAAGTCCTCGGTGAACACAACCAGATGCAAACAACAAGGACCAGCGGGGTCTATTAAAATTTCCACTCACTGATAATCATAATAACCGTTTGCAGTTTGTGAGAGCTCGTTGTATGCTAGGCCCTGTTCTAAACATTTTAGATGTACAGCTGCTTCAGTCCTCTTGGGACGCCCTATAGGGAGGGATCATTTTTATTCTCACTTCACAGATGAGGAAAAGAATCACCTAGCACAGCACTTGGCTGAGGTAGCACACTAGTGTGGGTCGGAACTGGGATTTGAACTCAGGCCAACTGGCTATAGAGCCCGTGCACTTGAATGCTACACCAGTGGTTCTCCAACATGGATGAGCCTCAGAATCACTTGGTGGGGGGGAAGGGTTCTTAAAGCCTAGAGGCTTGGGGTGGCCCGAGAATTTGCATTTCTGTGAAGTCCCCAGGTGATCCTCAAGCTGTGGATCCCTAGACCACACTTCATCCTGCCTCACAAATAGACACACAGCAACTATCCCGTGCATAGCAGGTAGTGTCTTTTTCCAGATGTGACTACCAAATGCCTGGCAGCAGGTGCATGTGGGGTGTGTGTGTATGTGCATGTGTGTCACAGAGGGCTGAGGATTATGGCTTAAGTAGCACTAGGGGACAAAGAAGAAATTGATCCTGCTTCTTGCCCCTAAGGTATGGGGGATATGGAAAAACAAACCAGCTCCACAGAGAGAGCAAGGGATACAGGTTCCACTTAAGGTCTGGAGACAGGTACACAGAGCAGCCAGGCTTTAAATTTTGTTGTTGTTGTTATTAATATTTATTTTTGAGAGAGAGAGTGTGAGTAGGGGAGGAGCAGAGAGAGCGGGAGAGACAGGAGAGCCGTGCAGACGGCTTGAAGTTGACAATCTCCCTTCCCCTTCTGGAAACTTCCGAGAGTCCAGGGATGACAAATAATACTGGAACTGATACCTGAAGAGAGGCTAAAGAGCTTGACGCTTCTCGTGGAAAGGAGTGAGCCAAAATTGGGCATCTGTTTCTGCAAAGCCAGCCTTTAAATCTTAAACTCAGGTGTCCCTGAAGTGACCATCTCTCTGCCCCCTGCAGAAAACTGCCCTTCTCATTCATTGCCTTTGGGTCAGCATGTGAGGCCCCCTCAGTTCCCCAGCAGCCGTGTCTCCTGTAGTTTGGGGTCCAGCTTAATTAAGACCTCTGCTGGCCGATTAGTCTCAGTCACCTCTGTAATTGGGCACCAGCTGTGTTTTCTCTTGACAAGGACTCCTTTATGGAGCCTCTAATGTAAATGCATTACATGAAAAAACATAACAGTTCCAGGGTTATATGATCATAAAACCGGGAACACTTGTTTTCTGTAGAAATAAAGAGGGCATCTCTCTCTGTGTTCCAGAAAATAATTTTTTTTTTTTTTTTGGAAAGCTGGGAGGGAGGGTATCGAACGGCAAATTCTTCACTTGTTTATGTTCTGGATATGAACACTCATTGTGCCTTTAAATGAAGTTTTGCATAATCACAGGTGCTGGTGCATAAAGACTCGGGAAGTTTCCTGGCAGAAATGTGAGACTTGAGAAACTCAACCATGAATGGCTCCATTTATGAACAGACACCAATGATTGACAGAATGACTATTAATAGCTAATATTAACTGAGCCCTTCGTATAGGCTCAAGCCAATGCCAGGCACTTGGAAGGGATTGTCTTGTTTAAACCTGGAAATCACCTTATGAGGTGGGTGCAAATGTCCTCCCCACTTTTTATAGATCAGGAAAGTGAGGTCCAAAGAGGTGAAATAATTCATGTTCAAGGTCACACTGTTCACCATTAAGTAGCTGAAATGGACTGAAACCCAGGTCTGTCTCATGCCAAAATTCCTTTCTGCCTCTCTTTCCAGCTAAACAATGCAATTAACTAAAGTGCCCTGTTTGCAACAATTACAGGATCAACCATGACCCTTAACATTTGTACAGAGCTCCACACTCACTAAGTTCCTTTACATCTGCTGTCTCCTGTGATAGGACAGCCCTGTGAGAGAAATAAAGTAGTTGCTGTAATCCCATTATCACAAATGTGGGAACCTCAGTACTAAGGGGCTAGACTAGCATCAGCCGCAAAGAAGAAGAGAGTCAGACTTTTCTAATTCCTGCTCCAAATCCAGTGCTCATTCCATTAGTCCCCCCGCCCTCCCTAGGTAGTGCTTCCCCTTGAGGAAGCCAGATAAATTTAAATTTTTTTCCAGCCACTTATATCCCCTCATTTATTTACACGGTCGGGTTGTATTTTCATTTTCTCTATCCTGATTACTCATGTTTATTTAGTTGCTGTCTGTCTCCCCTTCCTGGAATAAATATAAGCTCCATGAAAGCAAGCCCTTGTCCTTGGTGGTTATATTTCCAGCCCTGCCCCCCACCAGTAGTGCCTAGAACTGAAGTATTTACTTTTCAATTCATTCAAATAAATATCAGTTCACTCACTCAGTAAATATTTATTGAGTATCTATTATGTGCCAGGTACAGGTAAGTCCCAGGGGTCCTGTGCTGAACAAGACAGTCATGATTTCCTACTTCCCCGGCGGGGAGGGGGTCTTGCATGCAAGTAAATAAATACAATAACTGTTGATTGGGATTGGGGGACTTAAGAGAGACGAGATGGAAGGGGACAGCTACTCAGCTCTTGTCCTGGAGCTGTCACCAGGCTAGGGAGGCAGATCACACGTTCAGTGGGAAGTTTTCATCTCACGGGAACGAGAGTGGTTTGCAAACTCAGAGGCAGTGTCCTCAGCTCAGAGTGCCAGGGCTTGGGCGAGGGTGAGGGCAGCAAGGCTGCCTGAGGACACAGCACCTGCGTGGTTTCAAAGACAAATAGGAATTATCTAGGAAAGGGGTGGGGAGGATTCTAGGCCTGTGCAAGGACAGGTGGCAGGAGGCCAGCTGGCACAATACAAGGGGTGACTGAGCCTACAGTGTGGGGTAGGGAGACAGGGAAGAAAAGAGGTGAAGAAGACAAGCGTGGAGTCGGTCCAAAAGTATCACACTGTGATGGTGAGTTTTATGTGTCAACTTGGCCGGGCTATTGTTCTCAGTTATTCAATCAAACACTAACTAGGTATTGCTGTAAAGATGTTTTACGGACACAGTTAACATCTACGGTCGGTTGACTTCAAGTAAAGATTATCCTCGGTGATCTGGGTAGGTCGCGTCCAATCCATGGATGGCCTTTAAAAGCAAAACTGGGGTTTTCCTGAGGAGGAAGAAATTCTGCCCGTGGACTGCAATATCAGCTTCTGCCCAAGAGTTTTCAGCTTTCAGGCGAGACCCCACAGTCACAGAAGCCAATTCCTTGAAATAAATTAATCTCTTGGTAGATAGATAGATGATAGATGATAGATAGATTGATTGATAGATAGACAGACTCCTAATCCCCTACAGGTTCTCTTTCCCCTGCAGACCCCTGACTGACTGTTACATGTCTAGCCAGCTAAGTGAACTTCACACTTAAGGTGATGGGAAGGAACCATTGGAGTCTTTAAGCAAAGGAACAGCATAACCAGATCTCTGTCTCTAAAAGACATGGCTCTGGCTGCAGAATGGAGTGGATCAGAAGGGGCAAAACTGGACATAGGCAAACCAGGTCAGAAGCAGCTGCCTGAACTCTGGCAGCAAGAATGGCCTGGAAAGAGGGGGACAAGTTCAAGGGACATTATGGAAGCAGAATTGACAAGACTCAGTGTGCAACTGCACGTGTAGGGTGGGGAAGAAGAGAGTTGCACGGAGTGCCGGGCCCTTGGACATCTTAGCAAATGGAATGCAAATGCAACGAGAGCAGGGACCTTGTTCTGTTCCCCGCTGTCCCCTTCGCAAGGGGAACAGTACCTGGCGCCCAGCAGGTGCCACTGCACATTTATTAAATGGATAGGTGTGCAGTTCTCTGAGGCGGGGAGGATGAGGACCACACCAGCACGGCTCGGGGCAGGTTGAGTTTGGGGGACTCTCAGACAGCCAGGGACAGAGGTCCAGAGGGGAGCTGGAGAGACGGTCTGGATGCAGGAGGGGGCTCTGGGATAGGCAGGGCTCTGAGTCCTGAATGTGGACATTGTACCTAAAGCCAGGGATCCAGGCCCCTGAGAGTGTGTGGCATGAGGAGAAGGGAGGTCGGGGGCTAAATCCTGGAGCAGCAGAGGAAGGACCCCTCAGAGGAGAATAAGAAGAGGTGGCCAAAAAGACAGGGGGAAAACTAAAAAAACAAGGTGGGGAGGATCGGGCAAGGAGGGCGTGTCCCCACTGCTGCCGAGAAGTGCTGTTAAGATAGCGATCTTGACCAGGGCAATTGCGGTGGGGGTGGGGGAGACAGAGGTCAGACTGCAGACTCTTGAGGAAGACATGAGAAAAGAGGTAGGGGAGAGGTGTCTCCGATGGCCTCTCCCAACGTCCCTTCCAAATAGTCAACCGGACAAGACCGGCCCATATTCAAGGGCGTGAAACTGAGGCACGCGGGCGATAAAGCTGGATAAGAGCAATCGAGCAGCCAAAGGGGGCCGTGTCAGAAGACAACAGCCCTTCAGACCACACACTACCTTTTATGGCTCGGCAGCATCCAGACTTTGCAAAGAATGGTTGTTCAGGGTGGGGCCCTGGCCCTGTCCAGGCTGATCGCTGAGACGTGCAGGGCAACAGCCTCTAGGGCGTGTGAGAACATTTTCTCAAGGGGAACCACCTTCCCTTGAAACAGCTTGTTCTGCTGAGTTGACAGGAGGGAGGAATGGGGACTCCTCAGTCCCGGGCCAGGTGCCAGACGCAGCGCCAAGGCGGGAGGCTCCGGGAGGCCGGGTCTGGCTGCAGCCTCCCTGGGCTCTGCGTGGGCCACACCATCTCCTCTGCCTTCTCCGGGGACTGGCGGGAGGCTGCGCGCGCTGGCTTTGTTTGTTTTTAACTAACATCCAGCGAGCACTCACTCTGCGCCAGGCTCCATATTCATCATTTCACATACTTGAACTTACTTAAAGCTCACAGTGTTCTTTGAGGAATGTATGTCGATTGTTCTTGTTTAAGGATGAGAAAACTAAAGCCCAGAGCGTCCAAGCCTCTTGCCCAAGGCTTCTCAGCTTGTTCTGTGGGTGGGAGAGCAGGGATGCTTAACTCTCACATCTGAGCGGATGACTATTTAGCCCTGGAGTGTGGGTTCAAATCACCCTCTCCGACTCTGGGATCTTAGGGAAATTATGTGATGGCTCTGAGATTCTGTTTCCTCTTCTGTAACATGGGGCTAACGTTGCCCACTCTGTAGGGCCATTGTGAGGGTGAAAGAAAATGTTTGTAAAGTGTTTTGCAGAGAGCATGCAGCCCAGGGGTGCTGCTCTGTAAATGTTAGGTTCTCTTTGCCTTTTCTGTTCTTTTGGAGAAGAACAGAATCCGTAGGTCAGAAAATTAGGGCAACAACTCAGGACTCTGAATCAGAATGCCTAGGAATCGAATGCTGCTTCCATTTGTTATTTGACTTTAAACAAGCCACTTTTCCTTGCCAGGGCCTCAGTTTCCCCAACTGCAAAGTATGGGAAGATCAGTTTGGTCCACGATAGCACTCAAGCCCCCACGACCCACTTTCAACCTTATACAATATCACCAAATGATCATGAACTTGGTTTTTACTGAGCCAGGACATTACCTGAGACCTCTTCTGGTATGAACTCCTATAGGTTGGTTGTAATTAGAAAATGTATAAGATACATAATAGATAAGACTTATAATATAATAATAGCTACTTCCAGGAGTTTCTATGAGGTTTAAAATAAATAATACTTCTTTTTTAAACTTTTTTAAAGTTTATTTATCATGAGAGAGAGAGACAGACAGAGCACATGAGCAGGGGAGGGACAGAGAGAGAGAGGGAGAGAGAGGGAGAATCCCAAGCAGGCTCTGTACTGCCAATGCAGAGCCCGATGCAGGGCTCGAACTCATGAGCTGTGAGAGCTGAGCCAAAACCGAGAGTCGGACACTTAACTGACTGAGCCACACCCCAAGGAAATAATACTTCTAAAGCATGCAATTCTGAAAACTTTGAAAACTCAGTATGTCGGTTGGTAACTGTTTTCCTCCATTTTACATCGAAGGAAATCAAGTCTTGGAGATTTTAAATCTCAGAGAGGTGAGGTCACTTGCCCAAGATCCCACAGCTAACTGGTGGTAGGACTGATATTCAAATCCAGGACCACTTGACTCCATTACTCAAGCGTGACGCCATGGCCACATGTTCCCCGAACTTACAATGGGACAAGCAGCAGAGCAACAGAAAACCACGTTCCTCCTTGGCGTCTTACGCAACAAACCATATGGACCCTCAAACTCTTACATAACAGGCCCAGTGCTAACGAGGGGAAGTTTAACAACAACGCAAAAAACAGATCGCATTCATAACAGACCACCATATGTTCTCCCGTTCCCTGACAGCAGCCGCCCCAACTCCTACTCCGGCGCCTACAGAAATTTTCTCGACCAAAACAGTTTTATTCCCAAGTGACTCAAAGGATTGATGCCTTTATAAAAAGAATGAGGGGAGGGGTGGTGGCAGTCTGTGCTTCTTCAAAATAAATAAGTCTTGCTAACTCCTTGGGAAAGCCCAGAGAACTTCAGCCTCCACTCCTTGGCCTTGGAAGCTGCGGGCTTCTCCAGGGACGGCATCGCCTCTGTGACCCAGCAGCTCCCTCCCTCAGAGTGAGGGCGGCTGCCATGATTTCTGGTTTCTGAGTCTCTAAGCTGAATAGCCCAGGTGTTTGGGGTCATCCCTTCACTTGGTCTTGAACGCCTACACTATCTTGCGCTCATGCTTGGTTCAAGAGCCTCAAAGTTGCTCTAGGCTTTCTGGAAGTGCCCTCTGGAGCTGAACCCAGTTCTAGAAGGGCGGTTTGCCATGTGCACATTGGGAAAGGGTTTCTGCAGATGGCTGCAGGCCAGCCACCATCTTCCTATTCCATATTTTTTTGCCTGGTCTTCTGCCTCCTTCACTTCCTCCCATCCATTTCTCTAACTGGCAGCAAAAGCAATCCTACTAATTTGGAAATCTGATCAGGTGACTCCACATTCCTTATGGCCCCTGTGGTCTTTCACGCTCTACCAACTCACCCCATTTTGCACCTACCTGTTCATCCCCCTTCCACTTATTCCTCACTGTGTGAGTCTCAGCCCCATGTGCCTATTGCACCCTTGAAATGTGGCTACTGAAACTGAGAAATTAAAATTTTAATTGTATTTGTCTTAATTAATTTAAAATATTTTTTTATTTTTTTAAAGTTTATTTATTTATTTATTGAGAGAGAGAGAGAGAGAGAGAGAGTCCATGCATGAGTGGGAAATGAGAAGAGAGAGAGGGAGAGAGAGAGAGAATTCCAAGCAGGCCCTGCACTGTCAGTGCAGAGCCTGATGCTGGGCTCGAACTCACGAACCATGAGATCATGACCTGAACTGAAATCAAGAGTCAGACACTTAACTGACTAAGCCACAAGGATGCCCCAACTTAAAATAATTTTAGATGAGTTCCCAGGTTGCAAAGAATTTTCTTTCCCGTGTTTTCTTCCTATACTTTATGGATTCACTTTTTATATTAGAATATATGTGGCATTTATCCTAATATGAGGTATTGATACACAGAAGTTGTGTATCCAAATGTCTTTCTGTGACACTCTGTATTTTCTAAAGATGGCCATAGTGATATATATTCCAACCCATATTCTCTTCTTACAATGTGATACTGACAATTCTTCAAAGACAGTTAGAACTGGGTGGAGCTTTGTAACTGTCCAAGAGAAGACGATGGCGTAGGTAGCATGTGTCTTCTGAGCTCAGGTGATAGAAGGTACTACGTCTTTCAGCTCCGTCTCTGGACTACTCACTCTGAGGGAAACAAGCCACCACACTCTGGCGTGGAGAGGAGCTCAAGACCTCAGCTTGCCAGTCATGTGAACAAGCCACCTGGGAAGTGGATTCTCTGGCCCCAGTCAAGCCTTCAGATAACTGCATCCCTAGCTAATTTCTGATTACAGTTTCATGAGACACCCTCACCTCAAGGGAGACCCATCCAGCTGAGCTTTTCCAGAAATCCTGACACTCAGAATCTATGGGTGCTATAAATGTCATAGTTTTTGTTTTGTTTTGTTTTGTTTTATAAATGTCATAGCTAGAAGCCACTAAGTTTTGGGGTGGTTTGTTATGCAGCCATAATAACTGGAACATTAGCCATTTTTTCCCAATACCATTCACCAAATAATTTATCTTTTCCCTACAGAGAGATAATGTCACTTTCATTATAAGTGAAATCATTGTATTGTGTGGGCCTATTGTTGGACCCATTCTGTTCTATTGGACTACACCAGTTCAGGTGCTAATACCAGATATTTGAAGTCACTGATGTTTTGTTGTACGTATTACTATCTGTTAGAGGTAGTCACACTCCAATACAGATATTCTTTTCTTTGGTGTGCCTGGATATTATGGCTTCTTTTTTCATAGGAATTTTATTTTATTTTATCATTTTTTAATGTTTATTTATTTTTGAGAGAGAGAGATCATAAGCTGGGGAAGGGCAGAGAGAGAGAGGGAGAGAGAGACAGAGACAGAGAATCTGAAACGGGCTTTGTGCTGACAACAGAGGCTTGAACTCATGAACCATGAGATCATGACCTGTGCTGAAGTTGGACGCTTAACTGACTGAGCTACCCAGGAGCCCCAAGAATTTTAGAATCAGCTTGTCTGGTAAAAAAAAAAAAAAAAAAAAAAAAAAAAAAAAGAAATAATATTGTAGCTTTTTACTTAGAAATATAAGGGGCACCTGGGTGGCTCAGTTGGTTAAGCATTTGACTCTTGATCTCAGCTCAGGTCTTGATCTCAGGGTCATGAGTTTAAGCCCTGCATTGGCCTCCATGCTGGGCATGAAGCCTACTTAAAAAAAGAAGAAGAAATATGATATATTTTCTCATAAAGTTTTATTGCATGATGATAAGGAGTGTTTTTGTTTTTGTTTTTAATGTTTATCTTTGAGAGAGAGACAGAGGCAGTGTGCGAGCAGGGGAGGAGTAGAGAGAGAGGGAGACACAGAATCCGAATCAGGCTCCAGGCTCCGAGCTGTCAGCACAGAGCCCAGCGTGGGGCCCAAACCCACAAACTGCAAGATCATGACCTGAGCCAAAAAGTGTACACTTAACCAACTGAGCCACCCAGGTGCCCCAATGTTCAGGAGTGTTTTAAAGTTTTCTTCATATCCAGTTTCATATTTCTTATAAGTCTACATTTAGGTATTTTACATTTTAGTTAGTGTTATAAATGGAATTTTTCCGTGCTATGCCTGCTATCCTAAATAATTGTGACTTATATGTGTGAAAACTATGCATTTCTGTATGTTCATTTTGTAGGCCACTTCCCTCCTAAATGATCTATTTGTTTATGGTGGCTTTTAGTTGGTTCTCTTGGTTTTACGAGGTATATAACCACATGATCTGCAAATCAACATAGTTTTATCTTCTTTCCACTATTTATACGTCAAATTATTTATTGATCGTTTTGCACTGACTCACACCTTTAGTAGAGTGTCGTGGTGATAGTGAGCTTTCTTTGTGAGACTACCTCTTAAGACTACGTCTAGCCAGGGGGCCTTTTGGACTCTTGAAATGTGTCTATTTGAGACTGAGGAATTTTATTACTTTTAAATAATTTAAATTTAAATACCTGTTTACTTAAGTCTTCTTTAATTTCTCTCAGCCATGCTTTGTAGATTTCAGTATATAGGTCTTGCACATTTTTTTTTTTTTTTTTGCCAGATTTATCCCTGGGTATTTCACATCATTTGATGCTATTGTAAATGTTTCCTTCTACAATTTGAATTTCCAATTGTTCCTTGCAGCTGTTTAGCAAAACAATGGATTTTTAATATTGATATAACTTGCAAACTTGTAGAACTCACTTATTAGTTCTCCTAGATTTTTCCTAGATTCCATCAGATTTTCTAAACAGACAATCATATTAACTATGAATAAAGAGTTTTATTTCTTTCTTTCTAGTCTGGGTTCCCTTATTTATTTTTTTTTTTTTTCTGGCCTTACTATACTGGATAGAAACTCCACTGTAATGCTGGTAAGATGCCATGAGAGATCATACCATTGTTTTCCCAACGTTAGGGGGAAAGTATTTTTTTTACTATCAAGTATAATGCTAGCCTAAAGTTTTTCATAAACACCCTTTATCAGGTTGAGAAAGTTCCCTTCTATTCCTAGTTTGTTTCAAGTTTTTATCAGGAATCGATATTTCATCTGTTGAGATGAACATACGGTTTTTCTTCCACAACTCGTTAACATGATAAATGTCATTGATTGATTTTTGAATATTAAACCAACCTTTTATTCCTGGGATAAACTCCATTTCATCATAGGTATCATTATTTGTATATATTGTTGGATTCAATTGCTAAAATTTTGTTCAACATTTTTGCACCTATGTTCATGAGGGAAATTGGGCTGTAGTGTTTGTTTGTTTGTTTGATCTTTGGTTTTAGTATCACGTTAATTCTGGCATCATAAATTGAGTCAGAAAGTATTCCCTTCTTTTCAATTTTCTGGAATAATTTGTGTTAAATTGGTATCTCATCCCATGTGTTCGGTAGATTGTATCTCGTGAAACAAATTGGGCCTAAAATTATATTTGTGCATAGGTTTTCAACTACAAATTCAACTTCCTTGTTATAGGGCAATTCAGGTTATCTGTTTCTTCTCCAGTGAGCCTTAGTAGTTTGTGTCTTTCAAGGGATATGTCCATTTCATCTAAGTTGTCACCTTTATTGGCACAGAGTTACTTACGATATTCCCTGGGTGACTCGGTTGAGCATCCAACTTCGGCTCACAGTTCGTGAGTTCAAGCCCTGCATCGGGCTCTCTGCTATCAGCACAGAGCCCACTTCATATCCTCTGCTCATGCTCTCTCTGAAAAAAAATTAACATTTAACAAAAATCTTCCCCAATATTCCTTTTAATATCTGTAGTGATGTCACCTTTCCTGTTTCTGATATTCAACATTTGTGTCTTTTTTTTCTTGGATCAGTCTAGCTGAAGGTTTATTGATTTTATTTCCTCAAAGAACCAGCTTTTGGCTTTCTTGATTTTCTTCATTGTTTTTCTCTTTTCTATTCCACTGATTGCTGCTCTGATCCTTACCATTTCCTTTCTTCTTCTCATTTTGGGGTTGATTTGCTCTTCTGTTTCTAGTTTCTTAAGATAGAAGCAACAGTAATTGACTTAAGATCTTTCTTTACTACTGTAAGCATCAATTTTCCTGTATGTTCTGCATCAGTAGCATTCTACAGATTTTAATACATACCATTTTCATTTTCATTTAGTTCAAAATACTTTACAACTTCCCTTTAATTTCTTCTTTGACCCATGAGTTACTCACGAGTGCAAGTGTTGGGTATTGTTCCCTCTCGCTTTTTTGGAGGATTCTTTCCCCAGTCTCAGAGAGCATCCTCACGGGGGTGCACTGACCCAGATCCTGTGTAGATCATTAGAGGCCTGTTTCCACGTGGCTCTCTCCTATCCAGTGCTCTGGCCTGCTCATTCCATCTACACTTGTCTCTCTGAACTCTTAGCTTCATCTCCTCAACTTGGATGGTCTTCTAGACTCTGCCTCGGTCCCACCCTCATGCCACAGCCTAGAAACCCCCTCGAGGCAGTGATCCGGCGCAGTTGCAGGGTTCCCCTCATTCGTTTCCTGTCTTTCAGGGATTGTTGACCTTCATTTCCCGAGGTCTAGTGTTTTGAAAACCACTATTTTATGTATTTTGTCTGGTTTTTTTTTGGTTGTTTCAGGTGGAAGAGGAAATCCAGTCCTTCTTACCAACTGCGGTTGAATTCAGAAATCAAGCTAGCTGGCTTTTATTTACTTATTTTTTTTTTAATTTATTTCTGCCATTCTCTAAATAAACTGTTTTGATTTGTTGTTTTTATGTGCAGCTTTTCTGATATTTAGGATGGTTTCTATTTCTGTTGCAGTGGTTACTATTTTAATGATGTCTTTATATAACCAACACCTTTTGTTCTCTCTACCCTTTGGATAGTATCTATTAATGAGTTCATTACTCTAGGCCATGACACAATCAGTGTGCTTGTCTGTCTCTTCCTCTTCTTCTTGACAAACAAGTGAAGGGGCGCCTGGGTGGCTCAGTTGGTTAAACGGCCAACTTTAGCACAGGTCATGATCTCGCGGTTTGTGAGTTCGAGCCCCGCGTCAGCTCTGTGCTGACAGCTCCGAGCCTGGAGCCTGTTTCGGATTCTGTGTTTCCTCCTCTCTCTGCCTCTCCCGCGCTTGTGCTCTGTCTCTCAATAATAATAAATAAATGTTAAAAAAAAAAAAAACAAGTGTCAGTCCACAGCATTATCTTGCTTAGTGTGTTTGTTTGCATGGGTACTTAAGCAATTAACCATATATTTCTATTACTTGAGTCTTCAGCTTTTCCTCCCACTTCTTATGTCTTTAGTATAATTTCCTGGTAGAATAAGGGAGGAAACGTTCACTTAAATAGGCATATTTGCCGCAGAAGTCCCCAAAGCATCAGTATAGGATACAGAGACACACATCTGAGCCCAGCCTCTGTAATCACTCTACTGTGACCTTAAGACAGCGGCTTAAGCTCTCAGAGCCTCCATTCTCTAGTTTTTAAGATGGGATAATATCTATCAAGGTTGTGATGAGTCTTGAGCCATAGAATACACGTGAGATGCTTAGCATAAAGCCCGATACATATACAATGCATATAAAAACTTAGAAAATGCAGGCTATTAGTAGCAGCAACAGCAAGAAAAATCAGCAAGAAAACATCCATGTAGTGCACAGCACACAGCAGGTTCTGTGCCAGCTGCCTTACGTTCCTTATTTCATTTCATCTTGACCACGAACCTGTGGCAAATGCATCACCCTCATTAGAGATGAGGGGAGACTGTAAGAGGTTAAGAATACACTAAAGTCACCGGTGTGTAAGTGACTGGTAGAATTAAGACTCAAATATTCTGCGGCCAAGTCCAGAGCATGCTCTCTCACCCCTACTCTACGGCTGCCTTTATTATCCTGAGCTCTGCCCTGCTAATGAAAGTGTGTGCACACACATTCACACACACATGTGTGCGCTCACTTTATTCTGAGAACAAACTTGGCCTCACAGCTCAGTATATAGACAGGATACACCTGGACGAATATAATTTGCCTGTTTTTCCAAACTCTAGGTTCAGAGTCTGGCTTGTAGACAAGGTACAGATGGAAATCTTCCTGGACTCAGACCAAGAAGAGGAGAAAGAGTGGGAAAGGCTTGCTCCATGGCCTCTGGTAGCACTGAGTAAACCCAACTTGAACTGATGTTTGGAGATCAGCTCGTGGAATCAAGCCATTGACACTCACTGGCTTGTCTAGCACTTTACCGAGTTCTTCAGTATCCATGCCCGCTTGGGCTTTTCATAGCGCTATTATAGCTGAGAAAATGGAGGCTCAGAGAAGTTAATGTTTTGCCCAAAGCCACACAGTTAATCAGTGATAGGGCCTAGAGGACAATCCCAGATCACAACACTTGTCCAGCACTTTTCTCACGATATGTATTTGACATCATGGATGGCATTTATCCTTTCATAGTTCTATTGTGGGCATGATCAATAGTCAAATCAATAGTGCTATTGTGCCCCATAGATGTGGAAGAGGAGAATCAATATTTACATGTGTCCAGTCTTCAGCACTGTATGATAAGTTGCAACAGATAAAAAGACGTGAAAGTGGTCTTTGTTCTCAATACTCATTCATTCATTTCTCTATTCACTCATTCATTCTAAAAGTACATTGGGTTCCAGATTGGGTTAGGAGTTGGGGAATACTCTTCAAGGGGCTCACTGTGTAATGAAAGAAACAGATTCCAAAGTCAACTGCTCCAATTCAGTGGGAGAAGCTAAAATTAAGAGTATTGGGAGGTGATGAGCGTATCATTGACAGTACTTCACTTTGCCTGTGGGATCTAGGAAGGCATCCCCACAAGGGGCTGAGTGTGGAAGGAGCCATAGGAGGTCAGGGAGTGGGATTTGCCACCGACAGAGGCAGAAGTGAGCATGTCTCTTTCAGAGGACCACCAGTGATTCCATGTGGCCAAAGCCAGGGAGGGCTGGGAGCAAAGCTGAAAGCTAGGCAGTTCCTGCAGAGGAGTTTAGACTTCCTCCTGCAGATGGTGGAAACACATTTTAATTTTTTTTCACGTTTATTTATTTTTGAGAGAGAGAGACAGAGACAGAGAGAGAGTACGAGTAGGGGAGGGGCAGAGAGAGAGAGGGAGACACAGAATCTGAAACAGTCTCCAGGCTCTGAGCTGTCAGCACAGAGCCCAAGGCGGGGCTCTAACTCAGGAATGGTGAGATTATGACCTGAGTTGAAGTCGAATGCCTAACCGACTGAGCCACCCAGGTGCCCCTGGAAACGTAGGCAGAAGAGTAGTAAGATGGTCCAATGTGGTTAGCAAGCTCACTGTGGTACAGGTGGGGAGAATGGACTAACAGGGAAGGGGACCAGTGAAGAGGCTGGTCAAGGTGAGGGCCTGTGGTAGCTGTGGAACGTGGAGAATTGCTCTGGCGAGCCCCCACTCACATTGAAGCTTCAGCATAGACAACAGCTCAGAGAAGGACCTTCAGTCCAGCTAGAAGCTTTCCTTAAGGCACCCTGAAAACTCTCTCCCATTCCCTCAAACAGAAGAAGAGTTCAGTGGCAGTTAACAGCAATGGCTTTGAAGTCAGCTTTTGAGACACTGCACGGTGCCTCCACTGCTAACTAGCTATGTGACCTTGGGCAAGTTGCTTATTCTCTCTGTTGCCTCAATTTCCTTATCTATGAAGCAAAGATAATAAGGGCCATCTGGGTGGCTCAGTTGGTTGAGCATCTGACTCTTAATTTGGGCTTAGGTCATGATCCCAGGATCGTGGGATTGACCCCTGCATCAGGCTGGAGTCTGCTTGAAAGTCTCTCCCCACCGCCTCCCCAGCTGGCGCATTCTCTCTCTTTCTCTGATATAAAACATAAATAAATAAATAAATATAATAATGTTACCCTACCTCTGAGGGTTATGGTGATTAAATTATTCAATGCATTTAAAGTGCATAGAACAGTGTTTGGCAATGATTAAGTGTGCAGTTAAAAGTGGAGTTATAGTGCCATCACACCCATTCGCTGTAGGGGAATTGTGTGTTTGTGGGTGTACCGGACCAGTCTGAGAACTCCTTGGGGACAGGGAACCTCATGTCCAGCAGAGAGCCTGGGACATAGACTCCTCAAAGAATACCTGTGGAACGGATTAGAGATGAGGCTAATGACAAAGAGATATGTAGGAGTTAAATCACGCATCACCGGGGGTTGATTGGACATTACAGAGAGGGTTAGTGAGGAGAATAAGATCATTTCTAGGGTTCTGAACGGGGACAGGAAGATGATGGTGATGTCATGGCTGAGATAGGGAATTAGAAAGAAGGAACTGGATCTGAGGAACAGAGGCTAACACACACAAGATCAAATCAATAGGACTGAAAGAAGCTGAGGTTTGAACTCAGATTCCACGGACAGTTTATAAGAACGTGCATGTCTGTGCCGAGCACAGGATCTAATGCATAGCACTTCATAATACATATCAGATGAGGCCGGGAATGTTTGCATGAATGGACGTCTTTTGTAGATGCCAGGATATCATGGTTGCTTTTCTCTTCAATGATAGAGGTCTGTGTGGAGGTTAAAAGAAAAAAAAAAAAGAAAGAAAAAGTCACCATAAGATTTATTTTTCTAATCTTTCTCTTAAGTTTTATTTATTTTGAGAGAGAGAGAGAGAGTGAGTAGGGGAGGGGCAGAGAAAGAGGGAGAGAGAGAGAGAATCCCAAGCACTGTCAGCTCAGAGCCCCATGCAGGACTTGAACTCATGAACTGTGAGATCAAGACCTGAGCTGAAGTCGGACACTTAATTGCCTGAGCCACCACCCAGGCATCCCCACCGTCGGATTTAAAAATGAAGAACTAGTAGCCGGTATTTTAAGTGAGCGAATATGGGAGCCATCTTTTTCCCTTTTTTTGGCACATCAGGACATGTTTTATTATCTCCAGCTTCAGGACATACTCTCGCAAACTGCTAGGAAGGATGACTCAAACCAGGAAGTTTGGCAAAGCCCAGGCCAAAAAAAAAAAAAGCAAAAAAAAAAAAAAAAAAAGCAATGTCAAGGAATCTAGGAACATAGGAAAATGCCTGGAGACAAGCGAACAAGTCACACGGGCTCCTCTACGTATGACTCCAAGTTCAGTCACCACACCTCCTCAGACACAAGCTGAAGTCGAGCTGCTTGTGGGGCTGGCGTCTGAGTAGGAGAAGCAGAAAGAACCGTCTGCAATAGTTCCTGTTTGGAATTGATAAGCTTTCCTTCAGTACAAGGTAGCTAGTAGAGCAGTAATGGTAATTATAAGAATGCCTATAATTAATCAAATGTTTACTACTTCCAGAACATGGTAAGTGCCTTACAAACATCATTTCATTTAAACCTCCTCAATTCCTACAAGAAACATGCTGCCTGTCCCCTGTGGAAAGATGGGGAAACTCAGCCGCGGAGAAGTGAAGTAACCTGATTGAGGTCACACAGCGAGTGAGGACTTGAGATCTGAAGTCCAGCTTGCCTGACTCCAAAGCCCGTGATACTAACCCTATTCACACACAGTTTTTCTCCGTGACTCCTTTACACTGGGGCCGTGCATTTAACTTCATCTAAGGGAGTCTAATTGGGGCATGAGGCTCACATTCTAACCCCAGGTAGGACAAGACAAGAGTGTCCCTGCTCAAAGTCCCTTCATCAGTCCAAAAGAATCAGAGAGGCATTGTGCAAATATCAAGAGACACGGGTTCAGAGAACTGGGTCCAGATATTGACATTGCCGCTTACTAGTGGCAAGGCTTTCCCCCGATCGCTTAAATTCTTCGGGCCTCTATTTGTTAGTTTCTTTGTTTTCACTCACCCCTGACTCTGGAATATAAAAGGGTTTGCCTAGGGATGCCTGGGTGGCTCAGTTGGTTAAGTGTCCAAGTCTTGATTTAGGTTCAGTTCATGATCTCATGGTTCATGGGTTCGATCCCTGTGTCAGGCTCTGTGCTGACAGCGTGGAGCTTGCTTGGGATTCTCTCTCTCTCTTTCTCTCTCTGCCCCTCCCTCACTTGTGCACTCACTCTCTCTCTCAAAAATAAATAAATAAACTTAAAAAAAAAGGGTTTTCAGAAATGATTTGTCAAAGCTTTTGAAAAACTGTTATTTTTATTTCAACATTTGTATCTTTTCCACTAGAAACTTCTCCTGTCAAAAAGTAATATATACTTACTAAAGAAAAAACATATTTTAAAAAAAGGTAATATGCAATTGTTTAAGAAAGGATACAGAAGAGTAAAAATAAATCTGATTCTTTTTAGTGCAAATGGAATCACTCTTCAAATTCTGAACTTAAAGGACTATCAGAGAGGCTGGCTCCACCTTTAACAATAGCAATAAAAAGTCATGTTTGGGTCTTTCCTGTCACTTCCTAAACATTTCTTGACTTTCCTTTTGAAGAAGTTTGTATTTCATATTGTACTTTACAGTGCTTAGATCTAAAGACGTACAAAGTTCTTATGAAGACTTTTTTATTCTTTTGAGGACTGCAAATAAAATAGAGCAAAACAAAAACATACTAGGGAATATTTTTTTTTCCCCAAAATAATTCACTCCACAATCTCTTATTAAGAACTCACCGTGTCCAGGTCTGGTGTGAGGCGATACCCAGAATGCAGTGCGATCCCTGGTGAGGAGGCCCAATGCCTAGTAGAAGAAGTGAATGGAGTTAAGTACGCAGTGCCCTGAGCTCACACAAAGGGAGCTATGAATTCTGTCACAGAGCAGGGGACAAAGGCTGAGTCCAACAGATGGCAAAGACTTAGAAAAGCAACCACAAGCTCTAGGGTGATTATCTGGTTCTAGAGTGGCATAGGATTTATCTTCCATGCTGGGGTACTTGATAACGAAAGGGGAAGTACTGATAATTATGTCAGAATACTGGGTGAACACCAGGATTTCCTGGGCAAATGAGATCAGATGGTCACCTCACTTCATGCTAACATTTCGTTGTGAGAAATGGGGCTCTGAATCTCATTTTCTTTTAAGTTTATTTATTTATTTTGAGAGAGAGAGAGAGAGAGAGAGAGAGAGCAAGCAGGAGAGGAGCAGACAAAGAGGAGACAGAGAATCCCAAGCAGTCTCCATGCTGTCAGCACAGAGCTGGACATGGGGCTCAGGGCTCAGTCTCACAAACCATGAGATCATGACCTGAGCCAAAATCAAGGGTCGGATGCTTACCAACTGACTGAGCCACCCAGGCGCTCCTGAATCTCATTCTTTACACATTGAAACCTGTGATGGAAATGGTATGTTCAGAATGCTCCAGGGAAGGTTTCCCCACCCTGGCTAACTTCCTGAACAACTTGTAGAGGTTCCCTTAACAATGCCTTTCAGTCCTGTTGTTGGAATCTAGCATAACATCAACACAGCAAACAAATTGTTCAAACTAAAAAACACATTCTTGTATCATCCTTAACTTAGTTTCATAGTGACATGAGACTTTCCAAACCACATTGATGTTCAGCCTTAGGAGTTTGGGGTTTTCCACACTGCTTTGGGGACCAACTCAGAGCCCTAACTCTCAATGTTTCCAGTTGATATTCCTTGATTTATTTGTGTATTTAGTTATAATTCCAAAGAGGTTATGATGATTTTCTCCTTGCAGAGACTATTTGGAAAAGTCTTGGGAGTAGAAGAGGAAATACAAAACATTTTAAAATAAGACTGGTGCCATCAAGATGTGACATCTGCTTGTGCATGAGGCAGAAAGCACAGCATGTGCAAAGGCACAGGGGCAGGAAAAACCATGGAGGGAATTGTGTGGAATTCTCTGGCTGGAAATGAGCTTGGGAATATGGTGGGAGGAGAGTTGAGGGGTGCCTGGGTGGCTCAGTCGGTTAAGACTTCAGCTCAGGTTATGATCTCATGGTTCATGAGTTTGAGCCCCACATCGGGCTCTTTGCTGACAGCTCAGAGCCTGGAGCTTGCTTCAGATTCTGTGTCTCCCTCTCTCTGCTCCTTCCCAGCTTGCACTCTGTCTCTCTGTCTTTCTCAAAAATAAATAAACATTAAAAAAATTTTTAAATGGGGAGTTGAGACTAGATAGTGAAGGCCCTTGAATGCCACCCCAAGGAGTTTAGACTTCATCCTGTTGGAATTGATGAGTCTCTGGAGCTGTTCAAGCAGGATATTTGCTTTTGGAAAGAGAGAAAACCAAACAAAGCCAGGGAGAGTCAGTGGTCCTGGAGCCAATTTCTCCCTTCAGGTTTGCAGTGTTGATTTGCTCCAAACTTTTCCTTAATGTGTTCCCTGACTCACTATACTCCAAACACCACCCCAACGGAATGTATCTCAATCGACTAGTGATTATAGACACAGATTTCAGATGCTTTGGGTTTAGCCCAATCCCAAACCGAGGATGGATTGGAATCTTTTAGCATTCCCTAGCTCTATGCCCACATGGGAGTCTGGGTGGATGAGGGGGCTGGCCAGGCACAGAGAGGTGAGAGTGGGGGCCTTCTGTCTTCTGACCACCCTCTTGGAAACTGCTCCCAAAGACTTTCCTTGGGGGAATTTATAATCTTCATTCCCTCCACCCTCCACCCAAATCATGTCTGCCTGGGCGCCAAGTCCAAAGTCATGAAGCTAATGTAAAAATGGCAGCTGTATACTTTTCAGCTACTTGGGATGCTTAATGAATGGACTGGCTTGAAAGATGAAAGGCTCCTTGACCCCAGAGGTATTTGAACAGGCTTGCTTTAGAGAGGTTTCTTTCAGGCAGTAGGAAATTGGAGTCTGACAAATGAGGATTCTACTCTGCATCCGACTACTTACAACCTCTGAGCCTCTGTTATCTCAGCTGTAAAATAGGGATCATAATAGCACCTTCTTTATAGGGTTCTCAAGGGGAAAAACAAACAAACAAACAAACAAACAAGATAATGATGTCGCTTGACCCAATGTTAGGCACTGGTATGTATTCTGTAAAAGCTGGCAATCATCATGGTTAGCAGGGTCATCTACCACTGGTTGAGCTTTGTGCTTCCAATGGTGAAACAGTCATTTATTTCTGAGTATGACCTCTACTCTGGAACATGACACAAGCAGAAGTCCTATAGGCAAAGAACTGGTCATCAACACCATTGAATATTACCCATCAGAGACCATCTAACTGTGGGAACCAAACTTCCCATTTTGCAGAGGGAGAAATAAATTCAGAGAGAGGAATTAAGTTACACACCTTAAGTTACAGATAGATTCTTGACGAGACCTCATGCTTCCCTCACGTTTAGTACCATTCTTTTTGTTTCATTTTCTGTTAAGCAAAATTCAGGACCTTCAGTGATCCTGCCTTCCTTACATATACGAACTCATTCAATTCTTACAGTAACCTCATGCAGCTGATCTCATTGTTAATCTCCATTTTATGGATAAAAGAATTGAAAATGAGAGAGGTTAAATCATTTATTCAAGCCTCACAGCCAGCAAGCAGTAAAGCCAAGATGGGAGCCTGGGCAGTCCTGCTTCAATGCCCGGCTCCTTAACTATAACCACATACTGACCCCCTCAAAGTGAAAAAAAATGTGTACTGTCTCCCTTAGAGGAACACATTCCCTGGAGAAGAGACACAAAGCCACAAGAGTGTCTAGTCATGTGTCTCAGGCACAAGGAGAACAAAAGAGGGAGGGTTTAGTTCTGCAAGGAGAGGAAGGAGAGAATTCGGAAAGCTGCCTGGAGGAGGTGGCCTCTAGCCAGTTTTCAGAGCTGGCTTGTTGTCCTCTAAGCTGATGAGGGCATGCACAATGCGAAGGCATTCCTGGCACATGGAAGCATCTCAGCTGAGGCAGGCAGGTATGAAGCGGAGGGTCTTAGCGGATACCACAAGGGCCAGGACACCAGCCACTAACTCGGTGTGCGACATGGGCAAGTTACTTAACCTCCAGAGACCTCAACTGCTTCTTCTGTAGAATGGGGATAATAACCCTGCCTTGTGAAACTATTTGAACATTAAATGAAATCATGTGTTATTCTTCTTCCTTTATTTACCCATTATAAAACTATTTCCCTCAGTAAAAATTTTTAATTGAGTCTTTTTTTTTTACACTTACGCTCACAGTAGCATTAGCAATAATCCTGAGTGGCTTATTAGTCATTCGTAATAACAATATAATTAATGATAATGTTAATTGCCTTTGATGGAGGGCACTAAGTACTTAATATGTATAATCTATATTTATCTAATCTACTCCTCAAAACATACCTTAAAGATAAGTATCATTATCCCCATTTTTTCAGAGAGATTAAGAAATTTACACAAAGTCACCAGCTAGGAAGTGGCAGGACTAGTTTTCAGACCTAGGTCTGTCTGTCCAGAAAAATGCCCGACAGACAGAGAATGCCCTGTGTTTTGAGTTCATGTTGGTCTTGGCAAAGTCCCTTAGCCTCTTTCTCAGAAAGAAAACAAACATTGGAAGGGGTTTGCTAACACGTTGGAACAGGAACACCCTAGTGAGGGAGGGAAGGGGCCCGCTGAGGCAGGAAGATGAGTCCATATTTGGAGGGTGGTGTTGGGGAGGCCCCTCAGCCTTTTCTCCCCAAGCCCAGAGGTCCCAGGGAGAGCCTGGCTTGAACTGGAACCTTGAGCTGCCCAGAAGTCATGGCGTCTTGGCAGGTAGGTGTGTGCCTTCTCAGGCTTCAGGTGGCCCCAGCAAGCCAGCGGCGTCCTGCCCGCCTGTGAGGGCTGTGAGGCTGCAGGCTGGTAACCCAGCCCTTCCCCCGTGGGTGTCTCCCAGGCAGCAGGGAGTTAATCTGCTATCTGTTGGGAAGGCTTCCAGAACCCTCCTCCCCCGCCTGTGTTTGCTCAGGGCTGGGCTCTTCAGAAACTGAAACCAGCAAGACACCAGGCCGGCCAGGCCTCATGGGATCCTGCCTGGGTTTACCTTCTATGGGGAGGATCAGAGAGCTGGGCGGGGCAGAGTCTGGAGCCTGGGCAGGGCCTGCGGATGTGGCAGGCTCCCCTCGGCCTCCTCCCGGGGAGTTAGGCCCACCCCCGCCTCCACCACCACCACCAGGGACCAGCTCAGGGCCCTGGGGAAGCACATGGCCAGACAAGCCAGGGTGGCCCTGCCCCTCACCACCTCTGAGACACTGAACAAACCACTGAACTCCAGTTTCAGTTGCTTGCACTGTAAAATGGGGATAAATAATGCCTGGCCTTTGGATTCGGTAACATATGTGTAGTGCTTAACACGTAAGAAGTGCTCAGTATATAGGGTCACTGTATCGATGTCCTCGTTGCTGTTGTTGCTGTTGCCGTGGGGGCAGCCTGCTTTGTGAGGTAGTTAGCTCCCATGGCTCAAAGTGTTCAAGCAAAAGTTGAACGAGACGGGAAAAAAGAATAAAGAAACAGAACAGGAGGGGATTCACACTGCCATACCCACATACTGGCCTGGTCCCTCCAGAATCACCTGGGAAGCCCAAGCACCACCTCACACACACTGAATCCAAACTTGTTGGATTTATCTAATCCTGAAGGCAAACTTTTACAAAAGTGCAGCTTCCTTTTATGAGCCAATGACCTAGGCCAATAATTTCTACATTTTCCATCTTCGAAAGGCCCTCATGCTTTTCCCTCCTACACCATCGATTAACTAGTGTAAGATATTTTATTGACCAAACTAGATTTGTTAACTCATAATTAACTCATTTGCACACTACATATGGAGACTATAAAGACCCAGAGTTCATTCAACGAATAATCATTCACTCAACGAATATTTATTGAATAACTGGCATGTGCCAGGCTCTATGCTATGTCATAGGGGATGGTGGAAAAGAAGGTGGACAAGAGCTCTGTCCTTCTGGGCTTTCCAGTCGGGCATGGAAGTGCAGAAAAGGAACAAGGATTCAAACACACTGAAGCCAAGAGAATTCCACAGAGTATAAGACACACAATATTTCTACAGTAAGCAGATAACGTTCCAGTCAATAGCAAGTAAAGTTGATGTATCAGTTCCTCTGTACAGCATCCATATAGAGAGAGGTGGAGGCCCCTCCCCAGCATGCACTTACCCATGGGTGCACACACACACACACACACACACACCAATGGCATTATTATTTTTATGAATCCCAAGAGGTCCAGGGTCTTTGGATCAAGAACAGCTAAGGCCTTATGAAGAAAGGAAGACACTTTGGACCTAATTCCTGCTCATGTGGCCCGTCCCATTGCCTCTAACACCCCATGAACAGCTACTGGCTGGTGACCCCAAACACTCCGAGCAGAGTGGCTAGGGGTGTGGGTTCCAAAGCCAGACAGCCTGGGATTGAACCCCAGCTTGATTCCTTATTAGCTGCGTGATCATGGACAGGCTCCTATGAGTTCACAGGCACGTAGGCAAGCCCTCTGTGTGCCCATGAATGATAATACCCACTCAGAGCTGTTGTGGAGATTTTAGAGATGGTAGTGAACGCCGCGGTAGGCATCAGGATCTGAGCTGTTCTTATCCCATACTACTTTTTTGCCTTTGATGGTCTCTCTGCTTCAAGTACCACCCTCCCTTTTCTATCCGGGGAGCATAGAGTTACTGGTGCAACGTCCCTTCCTCTCTAGAGCCTTCTGTGGTTAGCGTGATGCTTTCTCCTCTGGGTTCCTCTGGGTTCCTATAGCTCTTCACACATACCTCTTAGAGCGCCTCACACACCGCAACCGTGTTTCTTATTGTAGAGGCGTTCTCCTCCCTCTCTGGATTACAGGTTCTTGAAGAGCAGGGGCCATATTTTATACATCTT
Source organism: Panthera uncia (assembly GCF_023721935.1). Classification (NCBI taxonomy): domain Eukaryota; kingdom Metazoa; phylum Chordata; class Mammalia; order Carnivora; family Felidae; genus Panthera; species Panthera uncia. The sequence continues at coordinate 57,790,032 of NW_026057585.1, forward strand.
TTCATCTTTAGGGACAAGACGGTCCCTCAGACAGAATAAACACTTGCCACTGCCTGTTGAACTAATAATGAAGGATAGACAATGGGGGGATGGATGAAGTGACATGCCCAGGATCACAGAATTCTGGTCTGCATTTAGTGTATGTTAGGAAGAGTGCTTTCCTGAGCTTCCGGTTTCTCATTTGGAAAACAGAACCGATAATAATGGTACCTAGGTCTCAGGGTTGGGAGGGTTAAATGAGGTACATACAGGGCAGTGTTCAAGTATGAGCTTTAGAATCAGATTGTTTGAGTGCAAGTCCCAGCTTCACTACTCATAAGTTATGTGAGGTCTGATATGTTCTCGACCTCGCTGTGCCCAGAGAAGATCGATCTTAAACCAAAAAGAGCATATCATCATTAATGGGCTATTCAGAGAATGAAAGGAGGTACTCTTTATGAAGTCACCAGTGCCTGGCACAGAGTAGGTATTCAGCAAATAAGTATTGGTTCCTTCCCACTTTCTCCAAACCTGTAGGCCCTGGACTCTGAAAGTCCAAAACAGCTGTTCAAATGCTACATTTTGCTCTGAGTGACTAATGTCCCTTAAGCCAAAGTTGGAAAGCCGACTCCAGAACTAAGCTTACATTCAAGTGCTGAATTAGATTCAGGGAATGTGGCTGCCTGGTTTATTTAATTAATAAGGAAACTTTGGAAAAGGGGGCAATTTAAAATCAACAAGCATGCCAAGGAAATTAAAAAGAAAGAACTAGCCCACAATTTCATATGTGGGTTTCATATGTCATTGGAATAGTCCCTTCTGTAAAGACATGAATAGTGGGATCATCCAAACCCAAGTTAATGTTTTACAAACTGTAAGACCAATGGCCGGAATTCTGTTTGGGGAGCAAATGAACCAGTTAATCAGTGTACTTCCCTGTAACGATTCTTGAATTTCCTACTTCTTTATCATAACATTTTCATAATAAACTCATTATTCAAAATTCTCCAGTGGCCACATGTCTATTACTAAAGCATAATACTAAAGGGTATGGAAGAGAAAAAAAGGTATTTTCGTTTTGGACCTGGAATCCCATCATACTCCCAGACCGATTGCCCCAAACCTCCTTTTGGTAGGATTTAGAAGAGGTTGAAATGAGGTTGCCCAGGACCCTGGGAGCTACGGTTGTCAGTGGCCCAGTCAGCCAGCATTTGGCAGTTCAGTTCAGATACGAAACTGGAGAGGGCAAGGGTCTCAATAGACCCAAAGGATGAGCTGCACGGTGGGGGAGGTGGAGGGCAGGAATCTTATTAGCAAAACCAGCTGCCTGCCAAGTTGGGCGTGTGTCCGAATTTCTGAAGAAAAGGAAATCGCAGCTGTTAGCTTTAGCCTCAAGCCTCTAAGGACTGGGAAGAAAGTGGGGTGGGGGTGGCTAGGGAGAGTACTTCACTCCCTCTGCCCCAAGCACACTCTACCTGCATACTGCACCTGAACTTTCTTAACCTAACACCTCCTTATCCAGACCTTGAGCCAGGTCAGACACCTGCTCCAAAAACTCTTCCCGGATCTCTCCAATTGGGGGAAGAATCGCTCTCTTCTTCCCCATGTGCCTGGGGAACTTTGTGTCTCTGTTTTAAAATTTCTCAGACTTCTTTACGATATGCCTGCCAACCTCCTCCATTCTTTTTTTCTCTTATCTTCCTCTTTTTAAATAGCTTTATTGGGGGTATAATTGACATACGATAAACCACATGTACTTGAAGGCACAATTCCTTATGGATGGACCTGCGAACCATAGCACCACCAAGACAGCGAACGTATCCATCGCCCCAAAGGTTTCTTCGTGGCTCCCTTCTCCAAACAGACACCCATCTGCTTTCTGTCCCTGTAGATCAGCATTTCCTACAGTTCTATATAAACGGAGTGATAGAGTATATCCTCTTTTTCGAGTGGCTTCACTCACTGAGCACAGCTATGTTGAGATTCATTTATTCTACCTTCCCTCTTCCCCGAAACATGGGCTTCCCTGGGGAGAAATGGGTGCAGCCAGAACACGAAGCTCGACATAGGGCACACAGGAAGAGCCATGGTGGAAGACACTGGGGTGTGATGGGCAGATCTCTCTGGACTTGGCATCAGGACATGCATGGATCTCACGTATAGAGTCATGCCCGGACTCGATCACTGCCAGGTGTGCAGAAGTGAGTCACTCATAATCCGAGCCTCAGTTTCCTCATTTGTAAATTGGGATGATGATATACCTCCCTGCTCTGGGGAGAGCTCTGTGCGACTCCACAGAGCCCAGGGATAAAGTGCTCTGTAAACTGTGAAGGGTCAGTCCTGGGTGAGGATTAGGCCTGAATCAAGCCAGCAGCATAGTGGGAACACCCCAGCTCCAAGGGCTATTTAAAGGCCTGCACGCATTTCTTTCCGGGGATGATGCATGGTTTGTCGATTCCTCACAGAAATGGCCAATAAGGGTTATGCGTGGTGGCCTTTAATCCTGGCCCAGTCACCAAAATTTCAAGGATTCTTTTCCCTCAACCTCCTTGCCTCCTCTTTCCTCTGCATAGGCTGTGTTTATTTACAAGGCCTCTCTCCCTCCAGAGAGCTGCATGTGACCGGAGGATTCCTCCTCTGGCCTGGAGCCTGCTGATAAGGGCAGTCCATCTGCTGGGGGCTCCAAGGCCTGCAGGAACAGGAACTGAGCAGTGGAGGGGAGCAGAGGGGGAGCCTGCCAGGCCTGGCTGTGGCTTCCTTTGGCCAGGACTGACAGAGGGGGGGATGAGGTGTGACCGGAGAAAAGGAAATAGTTGTCTCCCGTTGGAAACCGACTTGACCTATAAAATCACACCAGACTTGACGATGCTTCCTATGCACCACCCCCTCCCCGCCCCCCCACCATGAACCGAATTTCTCATTCGCTGCTGCTTAGGGAAGAGAGGTGAGGTAGCTGCTAGGACACATACAGGGAGATTCAAGAGCTAGCAGCACTTGGGGAAGCCACTCTTCCTCCTGGCCAGGCAGGCTGTCGTCAATTAGAGCTACCTTTTGTTGAATACCTGCTCTGCATCAGGCACTATGTTTTATCTAAGCTTTACAGTGTAAGCCTCAAAGCCATACGGAGGGGGGAATATGCACCCTCTCATTTCACAGCTGATAAAGGTGAAATAACACGTCCAAGGTCACTTAGGACGTGAGCCAGAATTTGAACTCCATGATGTCTGACAACGGAATCCATGTTCTTTTGAGAATTTGAGGACATTGATTCTCAAAGAACGAACTTAATAATAAATTATTTCCTGGTCATGCCCTGTTAAAAGAAGGCTCTGTGACCAATTTAATATAGGGAATGTTATATATAATGTCCCTATCATGAAGACCCATGGTGTACTTTTGTGTCTAGAAGGTTCTGAAATAAAACCTTAAAAAAAAAAAAAAGTGGGGAGTGCCTGGGTGGCTCAGTCAGTTGAGTGTCTGACTTCGGCTCAGATCATGATCTCTCCTTTGTGGGTTCAAGCCCTGCACCAGGCTCTGGGCTGACAGATCGGAACCCGGAGCCTGCCTCGGATTCTATGTCTCCCTCTCTCTCTTGCCCCTACCTTGCTCGCACTCTGTCTCTCTGTCTCTCAATAAAATAAAACGCTAAGAAAGTTTTTAGAAGGTTCTGAGAAATCTTAGCATAAAGGAACTCACCTTTTTTTCCAACCAAGAATTTCCCACATTAAATTGATCACCCATCTTTTTTCCTATGAAACCTCTATTCATATTCCTCAGAACAAGTGTTCCTCAGAGCATTGTGTGAGAATCACAGCTGAGTCAGAACTGGAGGGATTATAGGGTTTATCCACCTTACTCTAACGAGTGCATTAACAACACCTTTTATTAACATCTCCAGTGATGAGAGACTTATTACCTGCTAAGACAGCTTGCTCCATTCTTGCACAAACTCAGTGGTTACAACAGCACTGCCCAGCAGAAAGGCTGCAAGCTACATGCGTGAGTCTAGGTTTCCCAGAGGCCATGGCGGAAAGTAAAAAAAAGAGCAGGAAAAACTCATTTTAATAACCTATATTAATTAACTCAATGGACCTCATGAAACTATCATTTCAACATGGAATCAGTAAAACAGTGATTAATGGTATATTTTATTTTTTCTTTTGCTTTTTAAATTAAGTCTTTGAAATCCAGATTAGCCACATTTCACGTGCTCAATGGCCATGTTTGGCTAGGGTCTAACATGTCAGGTGGCACAGCATTAGAAGATTCTTCTTTAGGCTGAGCCAAACCCTGCCTTCCTGTGCCCCTTCTCCATGGTCCTCAGAATCAAGGGCTTGGTCTATAGATGTGTAACTTTGTCACCACCCCAAGGATGAGTTCTGTTTGGCTACATGCTTGTACGTGTGCATTAAGTCCCCCCTTCATAGAGCTCAGCCCTCTGGCAGTGGTCTGCTGAGGTCTGTCTCCCCTTTTAAAGGGTTTTCCAAACTTCAAAGTGCTGTATAAATAAAAGGCCTTATTCTCCTGACTCCTAGTGGGGCAGACTTAGAATCACCCAGGATTTTAGTGTTCTCGTTACGTGGTTATGTTATATTCAACCCACAGGCAGCTGGTCATACTGTGTCTGGCCTGCAGCTACTCCCGTTTTCTCCCTGGGACTCAGTTTTCCTATCTGTCAAATGGCTGATTTGAGATTTCTAGGATTTAGACTCTTTCTGCCTCATCTCACCCCCACCACTCTCTCTGCCTACTACATTTCCTCTTAAACGAGGTCTTAATCTGGAATTCATGAAATAGTTATATCCTCCCATATTCTATAACAATAAGCATTTTTTGAGCGTTTATCATGTACGGGGCACTGTGCTAAGAACCTTATGAAATAGCATCTCATTTAATCCCCTTCACACCTGACCAAAGTCACTACTGTCATGATTCCCTCTTATAATCGTAGAGACTAAGGCATCAGGTGGTTGAGTCATAGATCCCACGCCTGATAAAGGGAACAGCTGGAGATACCAGCCCCGGGGCCTGCTCCCAGTCTCTGATCGCAGGTCCAGACTGTGAACCGGAGCTAGGCCCAGGCCTCGGACTACTCAACAGGGCACAAGGGCCCAGGGGAGCAGCTTTTTGCTTTTCATTGTTGTTTTCACTGCTGCTAAAACCCACAGAGCGTCCTCCTCCTGTTTTGCCGAGGAAGGAAATACTGGTATACTTTCCTTGCTAAGGAAATCCTACTCTTCACAAGTCAACTTTCTTCCCATCCTCTTGGCCTTTCAGGAAAGGGCCCGAGGTCCCCGGGAAGCCTCTGGAAGAGACCTGAGGAACTCAGCGTGCCCTGTCTAGGGCAGGGGTATTTTTAGAACAGGCCGCACTGTTTACAAGGAAGCCAGTCCCCTGAGCCTGCCCTCTCCCTCCAGGCCCCACCCGCCACCGGGCTCCTCCAGGCCCTTCCTTCCTCTCTCCCTCCTGGCTGCTCCCTTCCTGTCATCTCTGTGGGCACGTGGGCTGCATCAGCACACGGGTGCACTGTCACTACTGTCCGGGAGACACAACTGAGCAAAGCCACAGCCCGGGGCCCCGAGAGCCTCCTGGGAGGGCCAGCTGTGACTCGGCACTGGAAAAACACAGGAAGCTGCCACCAGTTGAGAAAATGGCCCTGGCAGTTGGCGATGGACTGGAAATCCTGCAAATGGGCTCAGCTGCGAGTGCCAGGTGCTTTCAATTGTGACAAGTCACTTACCCTCCTCGGCCTCCTCTGACGCAGCTGTAGAGCAAGGAGGGCTTGAAGGCCCGGGCTGCTCTGTGTTCAGTAACTGAATGTCTGGGCCTCCCCAACGGTGCGGTGCGAGCACTCAGGCCTCCCTCAGGGAGGTGGCGGGAGGTACTAAATGGAGTGAAAGCCCTGGCGCGTGGTGGGCATGCGATCCATAGGAGCTCCGATAATAATTCCCTATCTCCAGCACCCCACACTGTGTCTGGCACAAAGTTGCTTCTCCACGGGGATGTTCTCCTTTATCCTTACAGCTCGGGGATCTTTCACCTCGAAGTCTGTACAGAACCTCTCCTCAAACTATGCACTTTTAAAAAGGTTTTTTGTGTATTTATTTTGAGAGAGAGAGAGAGAGAGAGAATCTCAAGCAAGCTTCACGCTCAGTATGGAGCCCAATGCGGGTCTCCATCTGGCACACCAGGAGATCATGACCTGAGCCAAATCAAGTCATGCAGCTTAACCGACTGAGTCACCCAGGTGCCCCCAGCACTTTTTCAAAAAAAATTTTTTTTAACTTTTATTTATTTTTGAGAGAGCATGAGCAGGGGAGGGGCAGAGAGAGAGGGAGACACAGAATCTAAAGCAGGCTCCAGGCTCTGAGCTGGGGCTCAAACCTGCAAACCACATGACCATGACCTGAGCCGAAGCCGGATGCTTAACCGACTGAGCCACCCAGACGCACCCCCAGCACTTTTGTAAATTAAGTATTTATTCCTGTTGCCCAATGCTGCACCACTGTACCGCTTTGGTTCAGGAGTCTTCTAGCAAAAGCCTCTTCTCTGAGTCACAGTCCTGTGGCTTCCAGGCCAGGCTGCCCACCTGTACCCGCGCCCCATTGGCTCTGGAGACAGTGGACCTGGCCCAGGGAACCAGTCTTCTCAGGGTCCAACCCTAAACTAGCAGGGCTTGGAGGGGAAGCTCGACCCAAGCAGCCCAGCCGCTACCCAAGCTTCCCTGGGCGTGGGTGTGGAGATTACAAGGCCTCCCTCCTTAGTCCCGAGGGCAAGCTAGACTTCTCCAGCAGCTGCAAGAGATCTAGGGATTGTTATTAGAGGCTGTTAAATACCCACCATGCATCCCTCCCACCCCACCTCCTCCACTCCCCCCTCCTGTTTCCCGATTCCCCTCCTCCTCTTCCTCCTCTTCGTAACCATCCTCCTTCTCTCCCTGCTCCTCGCCATGGTTATGCTTTTGACCCAAGTGACAGCCTACTGTATTCGAAGTACCAATGGCGGGGAGAGGGACTGACTTCTCTCTGTATAGCCTTACGCCGCTCCTTCTCAAAGTCCTTCCACAAAGATGTCTCGGGCCCTCTGGTGTGCCAGCAAGTCGGAGACACGGCTGGGTGCTAGCACCAAGGGCTACCTAGCCTGGTGGGCTGGGACCCCGGCAGCATTCCTGGTTGTTGAGGAAGTTGCATGTTAAAGTGGCGTCACCTTTGACCACCTTCCCTATCGTCTCAAGGTCACGCATTCACACTTTTTCCAGCGTGGTTTTACGGTCACGCCATGTATTCCTTTAACCTTAATGAGAAGGTGACACTTTTGGAGCATGTAATTACAGAAAGAGGTGTCCTTCCTTTTCTCCCCATTCCCTGCTCACTAGACCAAAAAAAAAAAAACAAAAAAAAAAAAAAAAAAAAAAAAAACAAACCAGAAAAAAAAAAGCATGTTTAATAGGACAAAAGCCTGAAAGGGTAATGGGGCAGGCTGGCTAAGGCTAACACGTGTGGCTGGAGTGTAGCATTTGGTTGGGGCAAGAGTGAATGCCAGGAGAGGAGGCTACAGACAAATACAGGACAAATCATGCCAGCAGCCACCGCCAGGAGCCATTGCTCCCCGCCATTGTGCATCAGGGCCTGACTTGATTAGTAGATTTCTCGGGAAACTGTAATGACTCGTTTTGCTCCATTGAACCCCCTCAATGCCTAACCCCTGACCTTACAGACCTGCAGGGTTTTCCAGGGATGTGGTCATTCCCAACCCTCTTCCCCACCCACCTTCTGTTTCTTAATAGCTGGGTGGCCTTAGACAAAGTCCTTCATCTTTTGTGGCTGTATTTTTCTCATCTGTAAATCAGAGAAAGTGTGTGTGTGTGTGTGTGTACGTGCATGAACACACACACACACAGATGCACGCACATACACACTCACCAACGGTTGTTATGAAGCTTAAGTCAATAAGACACTGTGGAAGGAAGCCCTTTGGAAAGCACAGGCAGTTCTCTATCTCTCCTCGGCCTCAGCTGATATTCCCATTCCGCGAGGGGAAATCCTCACCCGGAAAGCCATGTGCACACGGGCACAGGTCCCAGGGCAGGCGCCTCCACAGAGGCTGGGTCTGTCTCTTTCCGTTTCCCTGTTGACTTCCAGTACAACTGCCGTCGGCTTGTGAATGGGCAGGCAGCTCCCCGCGACGTGGCCCGGTGCCAGGCTGATGACCCACCGAGCCTGCACAGGCTCTGTGACTGGTACCAAGGACCAGAGAGGCCCACGGCCCTCTGCCCTGGATGGGGAATGTCAGGTGTCCAGACAGGGTGGGGCAAGAGCTTCTTACGTTCAGGCTGCAGCTCAGATATAACCTGCCACCTCTACAAAGGCCTCCTAGTAAGATGAAGAAGTGAAACTGGGGAGGCGATCTGAGCCAGGAAAGGAGGTGACACAGGAGGAGAAGTGATCCCCAGGAGAGGATGAAGCTTCTGCAAAGGCACAGAGGTACCAATAAGCAGGAAGTTTGAAGCCCATGGAAGCTCTTCCTCTGCATGCAGCTGCCCACCTGTTAATGAGCTGCTTCGATCCTTGCCTCTCCCCGCTGCCCCCACCCCCATTGATTATCAAATTCTGAAGCTTCTCATGTCTTATACAGTCCAGGCACCCGTCTTCTCTTCCCTAGCCCTATGGCCACTGCCTGGAACTTACAGCCCTTCTGGCCTAGACTAATTCAAACAGCTTCCTAACTGTTCTTGCCTCTAGTTCCTGGCCCTCCCCTCCAATCCACCAGCCTCACAGTTGCCAAAATGATCTTTCTGATATGTGAAATTCTGATTGTGACATGTCCCTCTGCTGCTGAAATCCTTCAAGGGCTCCCTACCACCTTCCAGGTCTTTTCTGTAGCTTAGAACCCAGGACCCTCTGTGATCGGACCCAAGCATCTAACTCTCCTGACTCATTTCCCACCCAATCCTACACAAGCCCTGAGTTCCTGCCACACTAAACTTCAGTTCCCCGAGGAGGCATACACACTGTTTTAAGCAGCCTGGTGTTCTTACTTTTATCTGGATTCCCCTGCACCCCTATTTCCCTGGCTAACTCCTACTCCTCCCTTAGAACACAGCTCAGGAGTCACCTCCTCTAGAAACATTCTCCTGACCCTTCCTGTTTTTTTCCTTTGTTGCCACCATACATATTCCTCTAGTACACAGGTTCTTAACATCAAATGGGATTTAGGAGCTTTGAGAACTTTCATGGGGGATAAAATGCATTTTTATGTTCACTAACCTTTGCCTAAAATTTAACATTTCCTTCAATTATGAATGTAGGCTCAAAGCACACTGATATCTGCTATACCTGTGATTCATCACCAATAAAAATCACAGAAATGTTCATATCACTTTGGAGTTATTGCAGATTATCTCACAAATTGTCTATGCTCACCAGCATTTTGAAATTTCAATAGTTAGTAAACCTATAGATCTGATTATTTAATGTGTAAGTACACTCATAAATTATCACCACTTTGATTTTTTCTACATATTTTGTTAATTCTTTCTAAAAACAGTTGACTTCCTTTGCTGTTGCCTATGTTTTACTTTGGGCATGTTATTTTAGAGAGAGAACACAAGACGGGGAGAGGGGCAGAGGGATAAAGAACATTGAGCAGCCTCCATGTTTAGTGTGGAGCCCAACACAGGACTCTATCCTATGACCCTGGGATCATGATCTGAGCCAAAATCAAGAGTTAGATGCTCAACCTGCTGAGCCACCCAGATGCCCCATACTTTATGCATTTTTAAATGTTATTCTGAGAAGAGGTCCATGGGCTTCACCAGCCTGCCCAAGGGCTTCCTGTCATGAAACAGTTATTCTTTCTCTGACAGAAACCTGTAACACCCTCCACTAAAACTGTTGGTTTATCTTGTCCATCTCTATCAACAAATTTGGAGCACTTAAAAACATGAGACCATCTTTCTACTGGTAAGGCTTAGTACAATGCATTGCACCTAGTATATTCCAAAAAATATTTTGGGGGGAATGATAAAAAAAAAAAAGAAGACAAAAGGGAAGGAAGGAAAGGAAGAAAAAGGGAGGAAGTAAATTTGATCTTCAAAGAGCATCTGTTCTCTCCGTCTGGGACACTGTTTCAGATCTCTCCAAGACTTGCTGCCTGCCTCCTCTATGTTTGTTCTCATGTCCTCTCCTCAGTGATGCCCTCCATGGCACCATATTTGAAGTTCCAGTTCCAGAACCACCAACCCAGGCATGCTCTGTCCTTCTTCCCTGCTTTATCTTCTTCACATTTGCCACCATCTGACATACTATATTTTTCTGATTTTTTATTCATTTATATTCTGTCTGCCTTCACTAGAATATAAGGTCCCTGAAAGCTGGGACCTTTATCTCAGATTCATTTCTGTATCTCTAACACACGAAAGAGTGTGTTACTATCTAACAGATAGTAAGCATGATGTAGATATTTGATGAATGAGTGACTGAAGGAACCACATGGTGGACACCAGTCAGTTAAACCAGTCTCCGCTCTGCAGATGAGGGAGCCAGAGCCGGGAGACTTTGAGGCCCCAGGTCACACAGAGAGTGGCTCACAGAGCTGAGTGGATTTGAGAGTGGCGGAAAGAAGTGTGGGTTGTTTGCATTGGGCTTGGAACCCCAGCTTAGGAATTTGGTCCTAAGGCCCAATGCATGTTTTCAGTGGAGAAATGACAGAGCTCTGGGAGGACTGGTCTGACCCAGGACCAGGACTGAGGAGCAGATGGAGCCTCATCAGGGACATGTCTTACCTTCAGGCCATTGCTGTTGGATCCATAGTTTGGATTTGTAAAAAAAATCCTGCCACTCTGTCTTCTGGTAAAGACAGCCTGTTCACCCTGTGAGGTCTGACAGCTCCAAGGATCCCTGGAGGACTCAAGAGCCACAATGAGTGGGTCCCCTTGGATTCCTCACTGCTCTTGTGTAAACCTCTACCACAGTGCTTACCCAGCTAGGCCAGAATGTTCCCTTTTCTGTGAGCTCTTTGATAAGAGGACTACATCGCAGTCTTCTCTCTTTGGCATTGGAAGACCAGAGCTTGACACATAGTAGATTTGTAGTGACAATTTATTGAAAGAAAAATGGTAATCAGAAAATTACAAATGCTATGGTGATCATTAGTTTCAGTCATGGGGAGAGGTATGAACTTTGATTGAGCTCCTATAGTATAACAGGTACTCTGCTGGTACCTGAGCTACATTACCAAGTGCAGTGGGGCCCCTGACCTCCAGGAGCGCAGAGCAGAGACAGAGAATGAATGAGCAAAAACAACACAGTGTGTCAACAATTGAGGGGCTGCACTTAGGAAGGCATGCCCTGAATCCTCTGGTACTTACCAACCTGAAGTTATGTTATTATTTAATTACTTCTACTCTGTCTTCTCACAAGAATGTAAGCTCCAAGAAGGCAAGGGTTTTGTCTTGTTCATGGTTTTCCTCCCAGAACATAGTAGGTGCTCACAGGAAGTCTCTGTGAATGAATTCATGGCTTGAGGAAGCACAGAGGATTGTGGGTGCTTACCCCAGTCTGGGGGTGGGGGTCACAGAAGACTTCTGGGAGGAAGAGGTCTTGGCCAGAACCTAGTGTTCCCAAAACTTATATCTCCTATTTCATGACTTCCTCCCAACTCAGTGGGGTCACACCCACTGTATGAAGAAACAACTCTCAGTAGAGGGGAATCAGCTTGGTAAAGCCCACTCAGCTGGCACAGCAAAGACTTGAACCTGGGTCTCCCAAGGTTCTCCACACAGGCCTAGAAAACCACTTAAGAGGGAACGAAGTCCAGAAGACAGATCATCAACCCAACCTCAACATCCACCACCACCATCATCATCATCAACATCATCATCATCATTCTTTTAGGCAGCTAAATTTTAACAAGTGTTCATACTATGACAGGTACCTTTCTAGAACTCTACACTTGTTAACTCATTCTTCAAAACCACCTTCTGATGTGGGTTCAATTGTTGTTCTCAGTTTATAGATGAGAAAACTGAGGCACTGTGAAATAACTTTGTTAGGTCACACTGGTGGTAAGGAAAAAGTCCAAGATTCAAACTCACGCAATTTGGCCTCGGAGTCTGCACTCTTATCCATTTCATCTTTTGCTTTAACAGGCCATGTCCACCTCATCCAAGTCTAGAAGACTTTTAGAGACATCTAGCATTTTTATCAGCATTTTTATGTTCCAGACACTATACTAGGTTCTGTGGGGGAAAGCTACAAAAAAGAAACCAATAAAGTTTCTGCCTCCAAGAGGTGGCCAATCTAGAATAGTAGATGGATAAGAAATCAATGGATCTAAAATAGGAGACACAGCAGACGTTTCCCGAAGCTAGGGCATTTGAGCTGGGTTTTGTGAAGGTAGGAAAGGTAAAAAGCAGAATGATGCTCTAGAAGGCCACCAAATGTATCCTATGTATCCTTTCCTCCAGGCACAGGTGAAGATCCAGTGTTGGGGAGCATCAAATCCCTTCGTAGTTTACAGGACGAGAGTATGGATTCAAGACAGGGGCAAATCAAAGGAGGATTAGGGCCTGGATCCTCGAGACTTTGGACTGTTGTATTAAATGAAATTTTTCACTCTTTAGTATATGATGATCTATCAGTTTTGTGAAAAAGGAAGTAAAAGAATCTGACCTGCATTTTAAGAAGATAACAGGATGAGTATGAAGACTCACTCCAGAAGGAGAAGGCTGAAGAGAGAAAGCCTGGTGGATCTTTTGCTGGGTAATCAGCCACCCCATAATGTAGTGGCCTAAAACAACTACCATTTCATTACTGTTTTCAAGTCTGTGAGTCAAGGGGCAGTTCTGCTGTCAACTAGTGGGCTACTCACATGTCTGATGGGCACTAGATATTGGGTGGGGCAATAGGGGGACTGGACCACACGTCTGTCATTAGCCTGGGCTTCTTTGCAAGGTAGCAGTTTCAAGGTTACCAAGAACTGGAAAAGAACACAAGCCATGATGCACATGTACTTTTCAAGCCTCTGTTTATGCCAGGTCTCTTAATGTCTCATTGACCAACCATGGATCCAAAAGGCAGAACAATGGACACCACTTCTCAAAGGCAAGAACAGTAAGGTCACTTAACAAAGTGGTGTGGATGCAGGGATGGGATGAATTTAGGAATATTTTTGTTAGGAGGCATTGTAATGAGCCAAGCAAGAAATAATAGTTGTTTAACCTGGGAAATGGCAGAAGAAATGGAGAGATGATCAGAGCATATTTGAAACACATTCAGGAGATTATTTGTAAGAGAGAGGAAAGAATAAAGAATGCACCCCCAGGTTTTTGGCCAGAGCATCTGGGCAGATGGTCCCCTGGATCAATGAAGGGAACCAATAGGAAGATCAGGTTTAAAAGTGTAGACACATTCCAGGTCATATAGTTCTTCTGAAATCTTTGAATGTGCTACCTTACTTTCTTGGAAAAAAATGCTCCTTCACTAACTTTCCCTCCACTATGACCATGTGGTCCAAATGGAAAGTGAGATCATTTACATGACACTGATTTTCTAGCAGTATGGATCAGATGGCCAGGTGTAGACATCTGATCCATACTAGGCTAAAGAGAGTACCCAGCCCCACCTCCACTGCCAGCCAGGTCTACTATGTACAGTTGTGCAGGTTGTGCCATGAACAAGTTTGTCTGGAAGGCAGGATAGAGGCTTGAATCCAGTCTATGCTCTACTATATTAGTGGGCCTACAGCACCTGAGGATGAGATGCCTTCTTCTAACTCCTACAGAGGCACTCTCTGTGTTGCCAGCCCCACTTACTGCTCCTGGGTGGGGCAGGGCAGGGCAGGGGATGGGGAATGTGCCACACTAGGCAAACTGGACTCCTCTATGAATTATCCTATTGGAGTTGGAGAAGAGGTTTTTTCCACTCTGATCCTAAAAGCTGTGTAGATGGGAGCCCACAGACATCCATGTCCCTATGATACACAGAGCTGTTGACACACAGCAAAGCCAGTATATCATGGGATTCAGACAAAGAGAGAGAGAGAGAGAGAGAGAGAGAGAGAGAAAGTTGTCAGAATAAGAGCTCCCTGTTTCAGCCAACTCCACCCTTCCTGGGGCTTGGTAGTTTGGTTTTGCTCTCATTCTGCAATTCTGCTTATATTCTCATTTAAAACTCCCCTTTTGGAGCACCTGGGTGGCTCAGTCAGCTAAGCTTCTGACTTTGGCTCAGGTCATGATCTCACAGTTCATGGGTTTGATCCCTGCATTGGGCTCTGTGCTGACAGCTCAGAGCCTGGAGCCTGCTTTGGATTCTGTGTCTCCCTCTCTGTCCCTCCCCTGCTTGAACTCTGTCTCTCTGTCTCTCTGTCTCTCTCTCTCTCTCTCAAAAATAAATAAACATTTAAAACTTTTTAAAAAACTCCTCTTTTTGCTCAAGTAAGTTTAAATTGGGATTTTGCTTCTTGCAACCAATACAGTTCTAAACAATAAAAGCAAGAAGGTCATGAGTTGAGATTTGTAGAGGAGGGATAGGCATGAAAGACAGGTCAGAGGCATTATTAAAGGATGTGGTCACCAATTCAAGGAGTCACATAGAAGAAGGGGTGTCCAGGGGGGAGGTCCCAGGCCTTTGGTTTGAACAATTGGAGAAGGATGGCAGTATCTTTAGCAGAAGTAGGCAATCCAGAAGATAAACTATTGGGGTAGAGTGGGGGGGTAGAAGAAGGGAAAATGTATTCTTCCATTCATTCTTTCATTCACTGAACAATTATTTGCCAAGCCCTGTTGAGGCACTGGGGATTCAACAATGGACAAGGTGGGTTAGGTTTTGATAGTGTTTATGGGTCATCATTGACTTCTTTATTGAAATGACAGTAAGCACCACCTGTGGGCTATGCACCGTCCATAGAACTGAGCATAAATCTAGGCAGTGATGTCCAGCAGGCAGCTGGAAAGAGGGTTGAGTTGGCATTTCTGTTGTAAGCGTCATCCCCATAGGGATAATTTTGGAAGACGTGGGAGACAGCACTTGGAGAAGAGAAGTCTAGCTCCACATGCTTTGTCCATCATGCCTCAGCTTCAGGGTTGAGCTGAGAACACATTGTTTCTTTGGCCCTTGTCACTGAAGCAGCCACAGAAAGAGCAGGGGTTTAGGAGTCCGATCTGGTTGACAGCCTGGGTTCACACACCAGCCCTTCCAGGTAACCATGTGAATGACCCTGAATGAGTGGGCTTGCCTCTTGGAGTCTAGGTGTCCTCAGCTACAAAATGAAGATATGAACATTCCCGCCAGTGTTGACGGTAAGAGAGAATATAGAAGTGCATTCACTTGACCACAGATATGTAGTGAATGCCCATATGGACCAGGTTCTAGACTACAAGATTAAATGGAAGTCAGTATTAGGGGGCCCCTCTGAGAGAGACATGTGAATCTTTGGGGCTACCATGGCTGGGTTCTGATTCACCTAAAGCGGATGATCTCTCTCTGCCCACCACAACCTACACCAATCTGCCCCTTCCCGAGCCCATTCAAAAGGCAACATTTTCTACAATTAGAGAAGAAAGGGAAAAATGACTGTTCTGCTGTTCTCTTAGAGCTGTTCTCTAGAGCAGCAGAAAAAGGGCCCACGTGAGCCATGCTGTTCTTGGCAGCCGCTACCCCACTCCTCACAGCCAGAGGCTTAAAGCTTTATTTGTGGTTTAAGTTACAAGCAAGGGCGAAAACCCCAGAAAAGGGGGGGAGAAGGGAGAAAACATTTTAAAAGTTGAGAAAATTGCCCTGTGTTCTCAAGTGAGGGCAATTTGTCCAAACACCTGAGCTCTGTAGAATCCTAGTGGTTTGACTGTGGTTTTATATTTTGGGGCTCTGGGCCCAGTGTCAGGGGTGGGGAGCATTTTTTCATACATGGAGAAAATCACAAAATCACTTTTTACAATATATTAATGAGTAGCTTTACCATTTCAATGGCGACATTGTTGGAGATTTTGAAAAAAAAATCCAGGTCCAGGTTTTGGGGTGGTTCTGTTTTGAAGAGTGCTACATAAAGCATTTCACAGTCAGTACAGGCCGTGTCTGGGTGTTGACCCCAAGATCGAGAGTGGAGGAGGTTAAACATTTTAGGGATAGAGACCTTTAAGGTCTTCAAGTCCAGCCCTCTCTTTACTCTGAGGACAAGAACAAGACCCAGAGAAAGCAGGAAGCCTGCCCAAGGTAGCACAGTATGTTTGTGGTAGAAGCAAGTCTAGACCCCAGGCTCCTGGACTCTGAAGGTCCTTCTGGCAAAGCCTTTGAGGCAGTCCAGAGGTGACATTCCACCTCAGAAAGCATGACTGGCCTCCCCTTCATGTTGACATTTCTGCGGCAGTGACTTTGAAAGCTGCTTTTTATGGCCCTGGCTCTGGAAGGGCAAACACTGTTATCAGTAGAACAACACAGGTGGCTTCTAAAGCTGGGCCCAGGTGGAGCCGAGCAGGAAGGGAGGTCCCTCCGCACAGGCAGACATGACCCAATCACCTGTCTGGGTTCAGAAAGTGCAGACACTCCTTGGAGAGCAGGACAAGAGGCCAGTGTGGTGGTGAAGGGCTGGCTTTGGGGCAGACAAGATGGGTTCAAGTCCCAGTGACCCTACTTACCAACTGTCCAGTGAAGACAAGCTCCCGGACAGAGCTGTAAAACAGAAACAATGATCCTCCGTGCAAGTGCTCGAGAGCCACATGCTGCTGGTGGCCACTGTATTAGCACAGGCCCAGGGTTACCAGTCAGTTGGCCATGCTGGGAGGGGCACTGGGCTCTTGATGTTGGTTGCTTGCTTCTGGGTCTTGCCCAAGACTAGCTCTAAAAGCTCAGGCTCCTGGCAGAGACATCAGGGCTCCAGGCTCCTCTCTCTCCTCCTTGGCCCTGTTGACAATGCAAAGATTTGGCTTCAAGACGGGCAGCCTGAGTGTCCCTCTTGTGCTTCCTAGAGCAGAATCCCAGAGTGAGAGGAGCTAGGGGCCAGGGACCAGGGGCTGGGCGATGCCTGATGTAAATGCCAGTGTGTAGAGTCAGAAAGCCTTGGACTCAAGCCCCAGGCCTCTCAGGGGTTAGTGGCCGTTGGTAAGCCACTGAACCTCTCTGAGCCTCAGTTTCCACATGAGTGCTCTCTGCCTGCCAAGTCATGTACTAATGAAGGAATGAGGCAGCAGAGGTAGTACTCTGTGAACAATGGGACACTCTTAAAAGTAAGGGGTTTGCTTTCTCCTTGCTTTGCTTCTTTTTTTCACTAAAAAAGTATTTAGATGGAGGCTGGTAGCTGCCTTTGAATCCGATGTAAATGGCTGTTGTACTATTTGGAAACATTCTCCAGAAGTCTGGGGATTAGAAGAACCCAGGATACCAGTGACACAATGGAGGGGTTCCCTGGGGGAAGGGGCAGAGGGAGGAGAGAAAGGGGAAGCGTTCCTTGAACATTATATTCTAGATACCACGACGGTCACTTTCATACAGAGAGAGTGATGGCCACCATGATGATGATGATGATGATGATGATGTTGATGGCTGACCGTATCGACAGGTTCAGTTCTGAGTGCTTTATGCATAGTAACCTGTTTTTGCACATGAGGCAACTAGGCACGGAGGAGTTAAAACAGGGCAGCAAGTTCACCCAAACTGCAGTTTAAATCCCAGTGGTCTCAGTCTGAGCCATGTGCATGAGGATCACTGGCCCTGCTCCTATACTCCTGCATGTGGTTGGATTCTCCAGTGACCACCACCCACACCTTCCGGGCAAGGAGACTGAGGCTCAGGAAAATGAGGTGATTTGGGCAGGGTCACACAGAGGAGAGGGAGAAGGTTCCTTGAGTTTTTTCATTGTTTTTTTTTCCCCCTTCAAAACTATTTCCTTATTTGGCTTCCTTTTTAGCCAGTAGAAAGGCATCATTCCATTTGAATCTAACTCTAGCTTCCTGTTAGCTCCTCACTTGAGTCTCATTTTCCCCTGCAGAGTCAGTAGAAGAAATCTGTGGCCTCACTTAGGGAAACCAGACAGCCCACTCTTCCCAGCTTCCTCACCACTTCCCTTCCTCGGGAAGAAGAAATGCGTGTCCTTCAGCCTATATGAGGAAGACAACATCATTCCATTCTATGTTCTGGTGCTGAGCTTTTGGACCAGTTCCAGGTTGACTATGACCATCTAAAATGTGGAACCGGACCTTAACCCCACATTCCAGCTTTAGCCTAACCACAGAGAAAGTGCAATGTCACCTTACTTACTTGACACTATGCCCCTAGTGATACAACCAAAGCTTACATTATCTCTTTTGGCAGCCACCTCCGCACTGCTGACTCACAACGCTATCGTGCCCTGATTTCCTATCCATTGTTCTTTCCTCTATTTGGCCTGATTTCTTAAGACCTCTTCCTGGTCACATTATGCTGAGATTCTTGAGAGATTTTTTTTCAGCAGTTACCATGGAGAAGACTTCAGGTTTGGGGCTAATCCATACCCTCAAATTTGGCCTTCAATGTCCCAAAGATAGCTGGATCCAGTAGGGGACTGGCACATGCTCTCTGACCATGCTAAGGGAGACAGTGGACAGAGGGCTACTTCATAACAAGTCAGATCAGTAAGTGGAAGCTGGAAAATACCCCTATCTGAGGAGCAAACACCACTGTGGCCTGGTCACTTTCAGAAGGGTTTGGGATTTGCCCAAGGTCACAATGGGCCATAATCCATTTGCACATGTGTTGATTTTAAAGTAGTGGTTGGTAAAGTATGGAAAGAACCCAAATGTCCATCGACGGATGAATGGATAAAGAAGATACGGTATACATATATACAATGGAGTATTACTCGGCAATCGAAAAGAATGAAGTCTTGCCATTTGCAACTATGTGGATGGAACTGGAGGGTATTATGCTAAGCAAGATTAGTCAGAGAAAGACAAATATATGACTTCACTCATATGAGGACTTTAAGGTATAAAACAGATGAACATAAGGGAAGGGAAGCAAAAATAATATAAAAACAGGGAGGGGGACAAAACATAAGAGACTCTTAAATATGAAGAACAAACAGAGGGTTACTGGAGGGGGTGTGGGAGGGGGGATGGGCTAAATGGGTAAGGGCATCAAGGAATCTACTCCTGAAATCACTGTTGCACTATGTGCTAACTAATTTGGATGTAAATTTAAAAAATAAATAAATAAAGTAGTGGTTGGTAGTTCAGGCTTTGGAACCCAACAGGCCTGGGGTCACTTGCCAACTTTGTGACTTCAGGCTGAGTCCCACCATCTTCAAGCCTCAATTTCTCGCTGTAAAACTGGGGCCACAATGGTACTCCCTTCCTCGTGATGTTGTGAGAATGAAGAGAAAGCATAAGCGAATGGCTTCGCCCAGTGCCTGGGTATGTAGTGGGAGCTCAGCATTGGTGATGAGTTCTTCATGCCTTTGTTCTCCCTTGAGAGCATCTATTCAGAAGTGTTCACAGAGAGTCGGCAGGGCAGGTAACTGCTTTAGTAGAGAAAACATTGATGCTTATAGAAGCTGGAGAGCAGGATTGGGTCCTGGAGCATAAAGATGCTTCTAGGGAACTGCTAAATGCTCTGCAGGAACTTCTCCGGTTCTGGGTTTGTACTACTGAGTGTCCCACCCACTTCACCACCACCCCACCCACCAACAAACATCATCTCCCTGCCCATGTCTGAGCGGGAATATTTTCAGATTACTCTCAATGTGACCTTGGGCAAATCCCTTAAGTCAGCCTCTGGCACATTTCCTACCAGAGATAAGAATACCCACAGTGCTGAGTTTTTATAGGAGATTAACCAATAACAAATGTAAAGTGAAGAGCCAAGCCCACACTTGGCCAACACTCTGTAACTTTTAGCTGCATTCCCCCCACTACATCCTCTGCCAGGCAGCCCCCTGTCACTATGTGCCAAGCTGGGGCTAGATGCTCATGGTCAACAGGCTTATGAGAAGTTAGCCCTGCCTGTAGAGAGCTTAAAGTTTCAGGGGGGAATAAACATTTGAAATTCCATCCCTAATAAAGCATGCTTAAAGACTGTGGTGGAATCACGTCCAAGGTCATGTGGGAACACCAGGAAGGGCAAATCACTCTGCCTCAGTTGCCCTCAGTTTCCTTATCTATAAAATGGGTATAATATGTTTCTCCCTCACATGAGATGACTCAAGTGAGTTAGTAGACATGAAACTATACATTGGAAAGTTGAATGGCACACTAGTGTTTCTATTTACTTATTTGTTTCCCCATTAGAATCTGAGGGAGGGCGTACGTCTCAGTCATTCCTTGTCCCCAACACATTAGCACAGAGCAGGTCCCAGTCAACACTGGTTGAGTGAACTGATGGAAGAATTTGTTCTCTAATCTTACGCCCCCTGACCCCAGAGAACTACACCCATTTTATAGATGGAAAAAAACAGGGTACAGGGTTCAAGGAGTTTCCCAGCAATCAGTGACTGAGCCAGACATCTTCCGAGCTGTTCTGATGACCTTTCTACTAGATTCCACAACAGATGCCACTCTGGGTTGGATGGGGTAACACTGCTGTCCTGGTCATGACTCACCCTTCTCTATGGGTCAGAGAGAATCCATCAGTCTCTCACACTGAGTCATGGGTCGAGGTGAACCTGGGACCTGAGGAGAAAGCAGAGCTGTCCTGTTGGACAGGTATGCCCGGGGATCCCTGAGGCCAGCTAAGCACAACACCTGGGAAATCCCTCCTGGGAGCAGGTGAGGATGGGGTGGGTATAAAGACGTCACACCAGGTCTGCTTCTCTTGCATGCAAGAGCGTCTAAAGGACAACACCTTACCAGTCACTATGCCCGGTGGGCTCTAACTCAGAAGCATTCCTTCCTCTCCATTCCCAGTACCAACACCCTACTTTTCACCCTCATCGCTTTTTTGTCTTGACTGGACTCCCAGTGTCCACTCCACTACCTTTCCTTCTAAGAAATGAATGAACCTACCATAGTCACACATTATGACTATCTTGTGCTTATGTTCAAAAGATCTTTAATCGCTCCCTAGTTTGTAGAGAATAAAGTCACAACCTCCAACTGTGCATTCAAGCCCCTCTTAATCAACCCTCAATGTATGTTTAGTCTTCTTCTCTATACTCCCTTGAATCCCTCACCTTAGCCTGATAAACATATTGCTATTGCTCGGAGTTGCCATTCACTCTTCCTCCTCTTTGCCCTTACTATTACGCTTTCTTTCACCTTGTAGGCCCTTCCCTCGTTTTACTCATCTTTCAAATCTGAGCTTAAAATCTGGAAGCATTCCCTGATCTCCTCAGCCCCAAATTATGGAATGCTAGCATTGAATATTTCTTTTGTCTAAGTCATAATGATTAGTATTTTAACATGCTTCCTTTAATTTGACACTTCCAACAATCTTACATGATAATGACTATTATCATTCCCTTTTTCTCAATGTGGAGACTGAGATTCAGGAAGGAGACCTAGCTTTCCATACTCACATACCTCCTGGGGCTCAAATGTCAGTCTGCCTGACTCCCAAGTTGCTCCATAACTTCGGCTCATACTCAGCATGTCCTTTGCACCTTTTGGAGGCACATATATTGCTGGATATTATGTTTTCCTACAGGGCTCATCAATTCTACTGTGATCATCCCCAAGACAGGGGACTATTTCTTGTGCACCTCTAGCTCTCTGTGTGGCATCTGACACATACTGAGCCACGGGATAGAAAGCAAGATTTATCGAGCACTCGCTGTGTGCCAGCCCTGTGCTCGTTGCTATGCCCACACATGCACACACACTCACATTAACTGTTGTTAGTCTCATTTATAGAGGAAGAAACAGAAGCACAAAGAGGCTACCTAACTTTTCATCATTAAACATTTTCTTTGAATTAGCTTTAATCACTTGCATGTATTTCTTTTTCAAAATATAAATCAGTTTATTTAAAATATGGACTCATACAACATTTTTTTTAAATCACACATCCTGAGAAGAATCCAGGCATGGGCTTTTCTGACTCCAGGGATCATTCTACTGTAACCATGTCATTTCTAACATACCTGGAGAAAATTTTGACATGTGGTGTTATTAGAATTATGATCAGCCGTATATAACAGAAAACTCATTATCATCGTGAGGTTGAATCCTTTCATATATAACTGAAGCCCAGAGGGAAGTGATCACACGCCTCAGTGGCAGAAGCCCAGGTTCCTTCTATCTTGTTGCTCTGCCATCCTCCATGCACAGTTTCTACCTTCTTACCCAAGATGGCAACTCCCTCCAGCAAGAAGGAGGAACAACAGGACAGAAGGCATGTGCTCTGCAGGGAAGCACACTTCCCAGAAGTCTCATGCACCACTTCCACTCACATTCCATGGACCAGAACTTAGTCACATGGCAACACCTAGCTATAATGGAGGTCAGACAATACTGACTTCGTCTCCAGCAGCCACAGGCCCAACTAAAACCCAGGAGCTCTCTTATCAATGAGGAAAGGGACAACCATTATTTGGGGACCACCAGTCATCTTCTGACATAGGTACGAGTGTTTTGCTTTCAGGATGTATCTGCCTTGCTCCCTAAAACCGATTCATGATTGGAAATGTCTCATGCTTCTGACATACTCTCGGACCCTCTGTAGAGATTAATACACATGGAGAGAATACAACTTAATGACACAATTTCTAAACCAGGTAATCAGTGGGCTTTCTCTGAGGGAAGGTCCAGTTGTATGATCTTGGGAAAATCAATTAGCCTAAGTCATATGACCTTGGGCAAGTCCCTTTATCATTGTAAGCCCATTCTCTATCAGTTAAATGGAGATAAGAATAAAATATCTACCTCATAAGTTTGTAGGCAGCTTAAATGACATCGTGAAAAACATGAGAAATTAATTTTGATAATATATTCTATTTAACTCAATATATCCAAAACATGATCATTTCAACATTGAATCAATTTAAATTGCTAATGAGATATTTTACCTTCTATTTTTCATACTAAGACTCTGAAATCCATTCTGTGTTTCACATTTGCAAACTATCTCACTTCAGACCAGGCACATTTTAAGTGTTCAATAGCCATAGGGGGCTGGGGGCTACTGAAGGGGATAGTACTGGTTGAGACTAATTTTAAATGCCCTTGATAGGTGCTCCCCTAATGCCCTGTACTTACAAGTGAAGAGGTAATCCTTCCCATGCAAGTGTCTGTTTACTTGACTTAGCTGCAAGCAATTCCCTTGAGGAGACGGAATGAGTGGTATCCCCAGGGTCTAACATGGTACCTAGCACAGAGCAGACACTCAATAAATACTCGCTAAACAAATATTATTCATCTCTCTATCCCCAATACCTAGCCCGGTGCCTGACCCTCAGTAGGCATTTAATAAAGACTTGTTAAACTAATGAAGTAATGACCCAGAATTTTAATGGTAAGCGAATTTGTGATTTGTCAGCAGGTGAAAACCAGGCAGTTTATTGCAGAGGAGACAATGGGACCTTTCTAGCCCTCGAAGTAACACCTGCTGTTAAGTTTCCCCCACCACCTCTTCCTCCCCAACACAGAAACTGAAGCCAGACGGGAAGCCATGGGCTTGCACATTCTAGTAAGATCACACAACGCCCGGCCTGCAGTGATAAGCAGGCATATCAAGTTCCCATGAATAAATGGTTAACTCCCAGCTAGGGCTTAATTTCTCTGTGTCACTGTTCCTTTTCTCTCAAGACTGACTCCACATAAGTGCACGGGGAGAGGCTCCACCAAGTTGCCAGCCATCGTGCCACAGAAATCTAGGGAACTTTGCAATAATGCCAGTAGTAATTATAATGCTGGGACATTCAGCATCGGCAGCACCACGTGCCAGCGTGATTACCTGAAGCCCCTTGTATCCCTTCCACAAGCATTAACGTCCTCATCTGTAAGCTGGGAGTGATGGCACAGGCTTCCCCAGGCATGGGGCTGCAGTCCCTAGGAGGGCAGCGTTCCCTGCCTTTACCAGTGCTCAGTGAGTGGTAACTCGCGTTGTCTCTGCTGCAGCCTTGCAGGACTCTCCTGAATGACATCATTTTCGTCTTGACAGTCAGCCATAAGCTGCATGGTTTTCTTAGAGTTCTGTAGAGCTTTTTCCCCCCTCCTTTGGACAACTAAAACACAAACACTATTTAGAAAGATCTGGGCCGAGTCACCTCTTTGGAGCCTGGTGGCAGGCCAGGAGGCTGGTCACAAAGGCTGCATTCAGCTGCAAACAGCAGCCTGATGGGCAGGGGCCTTGTCCCATTCTTTACTAGGCTTGGTCGGGGGCGGAGGGTGCGGGGGGGGGGGGGGGGGGAGGACAGGGAGGTGTCACCGGCCTCCTCCAAATATTTGTTTCTGTATCTCCATAGCAACCCCATTGGCCATACAGAAACCTTGAAACTGCACATCGAAACTTGGGAGGTGCTGCAGAGTCACCCGTGACTGGGAGAAGGCTTTCCCCTGGACCTCTCCCCGCTTCTCTACTGAAGTTTTCCAGCCTCCTTTCAAAGGGCATTAAAGAGAAGCCATTATGCTGTCAGCACACAGCCTGCCGATGGCGCTAACGAAAGCTATGTGTGCAAAGGTGGCACCAGAATTCCAGGGCAGGTTTTAAGAGACTCAGACCAGGTTGGGCAGCCTCGTGTTGTCTGCAGCGCCTTTGCAGCATGGTTCTGTCACTGGAAGTAACACCAGTGACTACCTGTGTGACCTTGGGTAAGTCATTTATGGTCACTGAGCCCTTTCCTCAGCTAAATAGAATAAAATAATAAAATAAAATAAAATATACTAAAATAAAATAAAACAAAATAATAAAATAAAATAAAATAATAAAATAAAATAATAAAATAAAACAAAATAATAAAATAAAATAATAAAATAAAACAAAATAATAAAATGAAATAAAATAAAATAAAATAAAATAAAATAAAATAAATCAATTAAGCCCAATTCTCAACTCAGTAAACTCTTATTGATGTCTACCCTGAGCTAAATTGCAAAGCTAAAAACACACGGCTGTTGCCCTCAGGGAACTCATAGAGTCTACCAGGTGGAGCTGTGTGAAATGTAGTTGTATCATACCCATGTCCTGGCTCCCCGTGTGGAGTGATCATACTATAATGGTTTATTTCTTCCCCTTCTTCATATGGAGCTACTCCAAAGAAAGCCCTGAAAAATGACCAAGACCCCATGTTCTTTGATAATGTTCTTTCACATCTGAGACAAATTTACCAATTTGGACACAACTGGGAAGAACTGATCTCTCCACTGATTTTATATATGATGTCTTCATTATAACATGATTTCATGATCCTCATCTCATTGGATTTTCTTATCTGCTGAGTCTAGAAGGGCAAGGCATCATTTTCTAATATATTCTTTCCAAAAAAAATTTTTTTGAGTAGCTACAAGGTGCCAATATTGTTCTAGGCACTGAGGCTAAAGCAGTGAACAAAACAAATTTCCGGTAAGGAACTAACATTCTAGAGGAAGGCAGCAGGTTATTAGCCATCACATAAATACCTACTATCTCTGGTAGTGATAAGCACTACGGAGAAAAAATAAGCAGTAAATAAAAGTAAAAGTACTTTTTTTCAAGCAAAAAAACCTTGAAGTAAAGAGTGATGTGGAATGCTATTTTCTATAGTCATCTGGAAAGTCTTTTCCTGGAGACCTGAGAGGAGGGAGGAGCTAGCCACGTGGACACCATGGTGGAAGGGTACCCAGGTAGGAGGAGGAGTGAGTCTTGAGACACTGAGGCAGAAACAGTGTCTCTGCCTGCCTGTGAATAGCCAGTACACCAGTGTGGCTAGAGCAAGGAGAAAGATGAGGAGATCTGCAGGGCATGAAGCCAGAGAAGTGAGAGCTCCAGCTCACGAGGGCCTGGTTGGGAGGTGGAATGAACGTTGGATTTTACCCTGAGTGAGACTGGAGCCATTGAAGGGCTTTGGGCCAAGGAGTGACATGATGTGACTTGGCATCCCTCGTTCCCACATGAGCATTGGTCTGAAGGGCAGCAAGGATGGACGGGAGGACCAGTTAGGAGGCTAATGAAACAATGCAAGAAAGAATGGTGGCTCAGGAAGTGGTAATTGTGAGATGGAGAACTGACAGATGCTGGAACTATTTCCCAAGGACAGGCAACAGGATTTGCTGATGGTTGGAGGTGAGGTGTCAGCAAGAAGAGTCATTGATGACTCCACAGCTTTTGGACTGAGTAACCGGCAGTATGAAGTTGCCATTTCCAGAGATGGAAAATCCTGGGATAGGAGCAGGTTGGGGGCAGGCTGATAATGAACAGCTTGTTTTGGATAGAGTACCTTTGAGACACGATGGGAGAGGCAGAGAAGGTGGAGAGCGGCAATCTGGAGATATTCAATGGCCATTCGTCAGAACATATGCTATTTATGGGAGACATAGGCCTGGATTGAAATCCCCAAGACAGTGAGTGGGGATACAGGAGAGGACCAACCTATGGAGAATTCCAATGGCTAGATCTACTAAAGAGGAAGAGGACGCAGCAAGAAAGCTGTGCAGGAGGGACCCCTTAAGAGAGGAAGAAAATCCAGGGATTCCAGTCCTGGCAGCTGAGTGAAGGAAGTGTCTCAAGAAAGGGTCAAATCAGTGGTAAGTTAGGGGAGAGACTGGGGATTGGCCTTGGGATTTGGCAGAATTTCCCATCTGTAGAGATGGCAAAGTGTGACCTTGACAATATCTGTTTCAGTGACATGGTGAGGGCAAGAGCACGGCTGAGTGGGTCTGAGAGACAACAGGAGGAGAGCAAGCAAGGACTACAAATAGATTCAACACTTTGGAGAGTTTTTCTGGAAAGAGGAACAGAGAACTGAGGGGCAGACGGGATCAAATGGAGGGTTTCTGTTTAAAGATGGCTGACTTCACGGCATGTTTGTGTGCTGACGAGAATGGCCTACTAGAGGGAGACATTGATGAGGTGGGAGAGAGAAGGAAGGGTCTGTTCTGGGAGCAATGCCCTTGAGTAGATGAGAGGCCTGGGATGAATCTCAATCCTTGGCGTATCTTCTGTCATGACATGGCCCCTCAATTGTTAAAATTATATGTTTGGGGATAATTTTAAGCCAGTTTCAAATGCAAACATTTCTTTCAATTATATAGAACATGTTTACCAGGAGGTGGGAAAAATATTGCCCAGTGGGTCTTGGAGAACATGCCTTGGTGAACATGAGTGAGCCAGTCCTCCGACTGCTGGCTTACCTTAGCATTTGCATGAAGCTCTAATTGCAGGTCATTGACATGGCAGGCTCCTATCCTTGTCTTCATACATGGTACATGGGACCTCCCTACAGGCAGGGACTGCATTCTATTCCGCTCTGCAGCCCCATGACTAGCAAGTGTGTGGCACATGTGGATTCACAAACCATTTGGGAAAGGAAGAAGAAACCATTCACAAACCATTCACAAACCATTTGGGAAAGGATAAAAGGAGAGGTGAGATTTGAATCTCCCTGCCCTACAAAACCTCTCCGTTTTCAAATGAGCCATGAACTTAATATTATTTTATAAATATACCCTCCCGGCAGCATGGTCAGTAAATTTCTTTCTTTTCTTTTTAATGTGTGAAAGACAAAGAGGAAAGGAGGAAAGAAATAAAGATTTACTGAGTGCCCACACTGTTCTAGGCACTCTGCTAGGAACAGTTGGTTGAATTATCTCTTTTACAGATAACCAACATGACTGGAAAAAAGCTTTGTTTTGCACACAGTCATCAGCACTAACATTGATTTAAAGAGTCATGCAGTGTAACAGGATTCCTTATATAGTGATGAGCTTCCCATCAATGGAGGTATGTAAGTACAGTCTGGATGATGTCTGTGAGGAATCCCAGCATCTAATGGTCACCGAGCTTTATCACCTATGGTCCAACTCAATTCTGGGAGTCAATGGGTCTAAGTCATATCACTAACTCTACAACAGATGCCTCAAGGTTTCTCATCATCAGAATAGAAGCACATAGAATGTGTTGTATCGGGAGGCAAGAGAGCAGGGTAGTTAAAATTCAGAGTCTAAAGTCAGACTGTCAGAGACAAAATCTGGCTCCACTGCTTACAAACCATGCTATGTGCCTCAGTTTCCTCACCTGCAAAATAAGGATAATAAGAGCATATACCTCACTCCAGGATCCATCTCAAGTGCTTAGACCAGCACCTAGCACATAGCAAGTACTCAATACATGCTACCTATTATTTATTTATTCAGTTCGACCATCTTTTATAAACTGTGCTGACAGTGTCCTGGAACCATGGGTATCTGTTATGACCCATACTTATACATGAAACCAGCTCTAGTTAGAAAGATTGGCCTCAGCAGACAGGAGCCGTTGGGGATTGAGGTGTTTTCATGGGGGTACCCATGGCCCCAGCCAAGCCAGCCAAGCTCCTGCTGCACAAGTGTATCCATCTGCCCTGGTTGGGCAACGTGCAGAAATGTTTATGGCGACCTCATCTGTTTTCCTTTCTGTTACTGCTGCCTTCCAAAGGCCAGGAACCGCTGAAATTAAACCAAGGCAGGGACCAGGGGAGCAGCCGGGGCCTGGGCCAGGGCCAGGAGTAATGAAGTGGAAAATGTTCACACCACAGGCAGCATTACAATGCACCTGTACAAATAGAATGAGACCTGCCCACCCCCTTCCTCCCTGGGGGCCCAGCGAACTCCAAGACTTCTCTTTATGGCTTCACTTTCCCCCTTGCCTGATCAATGCTGAGGTCCACAGTGAAGATAAGAAACAAAGACATCCAGAGTGTAGTGACGAGAGGAGGAACAGGATGAGAAGGACATCCTCAGCCCCAATATTCCCGGAGAGTTCTGGTGAGTTCTCTGAAAACCTGGTTGCCTAAAACAAGGGAGAAATGAACTGTTTATTAGTGTCAACTATGAGCTAGGATTTGGGAGGACACTTTCATATGCCTTTGCTAATTTGACCCATCCAATATTATTTCATCCCACTTTATAGACGTGGAAACTCAAGTCCAAGGAAACAAAGCTAGCGGGTGACAGAATTGAGATTCTAAGCAGGTATCACCATTCCTGTTTTGCAATCAAGTGACTCAGAACCAGAATGTCGAGGGCCTTTCTCAAGGCCATCCAGCTGTGAAGCAGAAACCCAGAGGTGCTGCACAGTCTGTGGGGTGGTCACTGCTGCACCCTCGAACAGGCGGGGCAGTAAAGACAAAGGGCCTGGCTTCCCCCAGGCAGAGGAACAGGGCCATATCTCCATCATAGTGCAAGGTAGAGGATTAAATACAGACTCATCTGTGACCAGCGTTGCATAGCTATTGAAGCAGTGTGATACTGGGTGAGTCCCCAACCTCCCTGAGGCTCAGTTTCTTCACCTCTGAAATGGGTATCTGTGAGAATTAAGTGAGATGGTATCTCTGAAAGCCCAAAGAGTTGTCGCTTTTCACCTCTCTCAGGCTCCATCTGTAGTCACTCTGAACCCCTACTGCTGGTGCAACTGGGCACTTCCATAGCAACATGAAGGAAAAATACAAGCCAAAAGTAGAGGTCTTGGCCCTAACATGTATTCCAGGGGCCCACCTTTCATCACTATTTTCTCTTACCTAAGTTGTTGGGATCCTTAAAAGAGCTAACAGACAAAAATGCATCCCACAGAGCGTCTGGACACAGGGAAGGTCCTCAGTAAATGTCAGTTCCCCTGGCGGAATAAGAGCTCTTGGCTTTTTAGCCCTAGAATATATAACATCACGTCCTCATAGTAAATGCTCAGTAAATGTTTGTCTATCGAGTCTGGTAAGCACTTCTGGAACTTCTATCATTACACCCCTTTATCTCAGTCGACTTCCAGCACCAACTTTGTGGCTGTCCAAATGCCAGGTGCTGGATTCCAGGATCCAGGGATCAAGATGACACAATTTCCCAAGGAGGTACTCCGTTGTTTCAAAGAGTTCAACTTCACCTAATTCAATATTGGGAATGAACTACTTTTGCTGCTCTTTGGTGCTGTTGATATTTTTGTGGTTGCTATACGCTTATCTGATTATTATTGTTGCTTTACTCAAGGGAGACTTCTAAACTTTGTAATGTATAAAATATCAGGACTGCCATGTGTTTGTAAAAGCCTCTGCACTTACTGTACTTTTTCCTATTCAATAAACTTGCCCTGATCTCTCACTAGGTCCGAGGCAGAACAAGGAGCTCACAGCTCATGGAGAAGCAGACACTGGAATAAATACCTTCCATACATCGTGACTCCTGAAACAATAGAAATATTTACAGGTGGGAGAGAAAATTCAGTGCAGGAGTAGGCAGTCAGCATCCCCTTCCACCGCCATTGCACTAAGGGCGGTGATCTGAGTTAGGTTTGAATTCCATCATGCGATAGTTCCTCAACAGATCATGTGGACCTGGCTTGATCTTCTGAGCAGGTGAGCGGACTGCATCTTCAGGGTGAAAAAGATCCAGCCATACATGGTTTGTTTCCCTTCATTTAGTACATACTGTTACCTCTAGAATGGGTGTTAGTAAGATGCTATCTGGTGTTGCCATTTAACAGTTTTCACATGAAGATTGTGCATTACAGGAGCTCCAAAATGTTTGTTGATCCATCTTAACAGAATGATGAAATCCAGTCCAACAACTATAAGACTGTAAGCTTGTGAGAACTGGAGGCAAGTCTTAATAATTTTAATCTATGTATCTGCATTTTAATTCCTAGATCCCCACAGCAGCTGACTCCTATTTGTCCATCAAACTAAGATGACCAGCATCTCCCCAGGAAATCTTCCCTGATCCCAAGGCTGGCCACCCCTCTGTGCTCCCATTGCACCCCAAACCTCCACCACCACAGCATCCACTTGTTCTTAGGAAGAGGGTGAGACTCAGTCATCTATATGTCCCTCTAGGAGGTCTTTGGTAGACACACGTTGAGTGTATGAACAAATGAGTGCAGTTTCCTCTAATAGGGGTGAATTTCTCCACATGGATGTTAAGTTCCCTGTGGACAGGACCGCGTTGCCTGTGGAGAGCTGGAGTAAGCCAGGGCTCCAGCAGAGTGTTGACATCAGAAGAGCAGGATGGTGCCAAAGGGTGAAGGAAAGAGATTCCTTCTAATTTTTTGCAGATTTTCCTCCCCTGTGAGATTCTTCCTGAAACCTGGAGGTAATTCTTTTTTTTTTTTTAATGTTATTTATTTTTGAGAAAGAGTGTGCAAACAGGGGAGGGGTTGAGAGAGAGGGGGGCAGAGGATCTGAAGCAGGCTCTGCGTTGACAGCAGTGAGCCCAATGTGGGGCTCAATCCCACAAACTGTGAGATCAGGACCTGAGAGGAAGTTGGACGCTCAACTGACTGAGCCACCCAGGCGCCCCTGGAAGTAATTCCTGAAGCAAAGTGTGTGATTTCAGGAGGGCTCAAGCAGGCCAGGTGTTTCCTGTGAGGGGCTGGACCAATCCACTCTTCTGGGACAGGCAGAGGTGCCATGGCTGGGAGAACGTGCTGGGTTTGAATCACTGTGTAGGACAGGAAGCAACTCCACCTCCTTGGAGAAGGGCAGTTTTGAACCCTCAGACACAAATGCCAGTTTGCCATGCCTCCAACATCACTACAAAGGTTGATATTTCTGGATTATAAACCTTTTTTTTACGTTATTCTATGAAACCAAAAGATAAAAAAAAAAAGATTTCCTTTTCTCAGTGGGGAACCCACTCAATTCAGCTAATATCCAATATGTTCCACTTAAAAAAAAAACGGACCTCAGAAACACCACGGAAAAATCACAGAGTGCTTACCTGAAATACAGATGAGCTCTCTATTTGCAACTGGCATCATGACAGACCTCCTTTAGATAGCAAGAAACCCCACAGCTTTGAAACATTTTACAAATAAGAATGTGATACGCTCAAGGAACACCAGACATACAGTAGGGGTCAGGGGTGTCTAACGTAGTGCCACAGTTGTACGATACAAAACGAAGCAAACAAACAAACAAATATCTACCAGTCTCTGGTAAATGTACAGAAATTTAAATCATTCCTACTTTCAAGTCTTCGACATGCCACAACAGTATGACTTTTCTTTGTTCACCTACAAACTACATGCAGTGGATATTTTCCTACCTTCTTTAAGATCGAAATGTTAGACCCAAAAGTAACATCAGAAATCAGGGAAAACACAGGGGTTTTACCTGGCAGTGACTGTGCAGAACAGTGCTGAGAAGGATTCTGAGGCCCTATTTGAATTGAGCCAGAAGGCGTGCAGTGGTCGATTAGGGATGTATGTCCTGTATCTGTGAACAGAGAATAACCACACACCATATGTTCGCCATCCCTGCTTCTGTTTGAAAGTTTCAATCTATTGATGATGCAGTTGAGGTCCGGAGAGACAAACTGACTTGTATAAGGTCACAGTGAATTTTTTTCAAAGGGCTTGGAATTATGTAGATATATAATTATTAGGCCATTTGTATGAGCTAGAGAAGCTCATACCAATATGAACTCATAATTTTTATAGCTTAGAAAAGATGTCCAGCCTTGGCACAAAGAGTCTCAGGCAATAGAGATTCCTGCACTATCCAGCATCTAAGAAAATATATCCCCGTTGAATAGAACAGTACCACTGAACAGACTTTTCCAACTGTATTTGAAGTTTAATTAACAGAAACCACCGATACCATAGTGGGGCCACTGAGAGTCACCACACCCCAAGTCCTTGAAACTCCTTCAAGAGTTGGGGACATTGATGGTCACCAGAGAGGGAATGGGATATGAATCCATATCCCTTCTGGTCTGTGCCCTCACAGACCATGCACAGCTATGTGACTGGTGGCTCTGGTATCCTCTTCTAGGAAAAATGTTTCCTTAACTTAGGCTTTCTCCGAGACCACACTCTCATGCCCTGGCTGGATGAGGCACTGTGTCCATGCTCCCTTAATCCCCTGTGAGCCCCTCCATCATGGTACCCATGACACCTTCTTATGATCAGCCACTAGAGACAGAGCTTCACACAGGCTAGAAGTATGTCTTATTCAAGATCACAGCTCTAGTAGGAGAGTACAATGTCTGACCCCAAGTAAGTGCTTCATAATTATTTGTTGTAAGAATGAATGACTGAATGGATGAATAGCATCTTCTTCAGTTTTTATCTTTCTCAGAACTGTTTTAACCCAGTTGCTCCCAAGGCAAATTTTCCTAACTTATACTCTGTGAAATGCAAGCAATCCATGAGATAGCTGTTGCCCTGAAAAAAAATATAAATAAAAAGTAAAAATAAAAATAGTTCTTGGGATTTTTTTTTCTAAAATGTCATTTAACATATATACATAAGAAATGTGTGTGTGTGCGTGTGCGTGTGTGTGTCTATGTACTCCTCATTATTATAAATAGCATCATGCTCTGGTCAGAAGAAATGGAGAAATAGCACACCGTACATTGGAATGCCTGGTGGTCTTGTGAAAACTCCTGATTCACAAACCTGGAATGTTCCATAATCGTGTGATGCATGCACGGCTGTCACCAACTCATGACTATGGCCTTTTTGGATTGTTGATCTATGTTACATATATTTCTTATAAGAACACCATAAATTTCTGATATCAATGTTATACATTAAATATATGAGCCAAAATGTGATAATTTCTGACAATTAAGTATTTTCATAAAATAATAAAAATGTTTTATTCCTATCTTAATCAAGATGGACATTCTAGTTGTAAGTTCCTTTCACTTACACATCCCATCAATATACTATTTTTTAAAGTTTCTTAGATACATACATCTGATTATTGAATTACTTCTGCTCCAACTTGCTGTTTTCCTTAGGGAAACAGGCAGAGATTTGGAAATGGAGGGAAGAGTGGATGGGGAGTTGGAGGTAATAAAATGAGATCCCACAAAAGTTTACAGTTTAAAAAGACACGAAGCTCTTGTAAGCCCACTATTAACCACGATGGCAAGGGAGCTGTAAAACATGTGGATAAGCAGAAATGAGCTCGTAAGATAGAAACTCTTGGTTTAAATTTTAAACCAAAAACCAGTGGTTTGTCTACAGCAAGGACTGGCACACACTCTTGAGTTAAATTTGCTTTTAGAGTTAAATTTTAAAATAAAAAACCAGTGATTTTTTTAATATATAAAGAAAGACTTTATATATATATATATATATATATATATATATATATATATATATCACAAGGACTGGCAGACAAACCATCACGGAGAGCTTAAAATAATAAGGCTGGAACATTAAAAGTCAGATAAACATAAAGAGAAAGCATAATAAATTAAATACCAGACAAAGCAATTTCAAAAGGAGGACAGGTAACAAAACTCATTTTATGTTGATAAAATTTACCAGGACATAACAGTGGCAAGTGCATAAACATCTTTAAATGACAATGTTGAAAAGTAGCAAAAAAATAAGTTGAAGGTTTCAGATGTTCACCGAAGCGCTAATTCTGGTGATCGTTTTGCAATATATACAAATATAGAATCGTTATATTGTAGCCTTGAAACTAACACAGTGTTATATGTCAATTATGCCTCAATTAAAAACAATAGCTCTTAAGTGCTCTCAATACACACACACACATAAAATGGGAATCGATGGATATGTTAATTAGCTTAATTGGGCTAATCAATTCCCATTGTATACTTATATCAAAACTTCGCGTTGTACACCTTAATTATGTATAATTTTTACTTGCCCATTATACCTTAGTAAAGCTAGATATATAAATAATTTTTTAAATCCAACAGATAACACCAAAAACAGGTAGCATTAGCTCAATCTCCCACATTAATGTTTTTGTAAAATTTCTAAATTAAATAATAATAAATTGAATTCAAAAGTATACTGAAAAGAATAATTCACCATGACTAAGTAGGGTTTATCTCAGGAATGCAATGATTCTAAAATTCCTCTTGATTAATAAAGAGTGGAGAAATACAAAGAGGATTTGGACAATAATTATAGTGAAGAACTGGCCTTAACAAATCTGAAAGCAGACCGCAAGTCTATAATTAATAAAACAGTGTAATACCAGCACAAAACGACATGGGCAGAAAAATGGAATACAATGAACATACGAACTAGGTCCCATTTTACACTCAAATCACATGTATAATAACGGTGACATCACAAATCACTGGAAAGGGAAAAGAGAAGTGAGGATGGGGTCAGGAGGACAGGAAAACTGTAACTGTCTTTAACTATCATTGGCTGAAAGAGGAATCCTCCCAGGTTAGGCTTCGAAGGCCAAATGAGACCAAAAGGGCACCAAGGAAGGGAGATTTCTGTTCAATAAATTAAAAAAGCATCAAAGCTGTCAGCCTCATCCAAAGAGGGATGGAGCCGCCCCCAGAAAGTACACACAGGATCTGCTTATTCAATTTATGGGAACTAGCACAAAATGATAACGTGGAGCTCCTTGTTCAAAAGTGTTAGGACTTTCAAGATGGAGGCAGCAGAGCATGAAACCAAACATGGTTGGGGACCATGTGGCTGCATCCGCCTTGGGGGCAAGTTTCCCATCACAGGGAAACAGGGACTGGAGGAAGCCTTGGTGTGGGCACTGACTGTCAAATGGCTTCAAGTACAAGCCATCGTCTCTGATAAAGAAATGAATTTCTCCATTTAAGTTAAGCAATGAGGACCATTCCCCTTATTCTTACGTTTTCATTAAAGTTAAGAAGTAGGACATAGACACCCCCTCAGGCTGCCACTTCAAGACTTCCTTCCTTCCCCATTGAATTGCCTGGAACCGTGCCAGTTTTAGAACTCTCATTATATATTGCCAAAATATAAAGCATTATTTTGCATCTTGTGACTTTACTGTTTTCACAGCATTTCCACTCACATTACTTCTTTTGATCTTAATAGAAAAGCATTATTTTGTCCATTTGCCTGAAAGGAAAGTCAAACCCAGGGAAGTTCTGATGTGCCCACGTCACACAGCTGATGAACTGCCACCCAGGCTCTTCCGATGCTAAGTCATCCCATTATTTATTTATCTGTCCTTCCATCAGTCCTAACACCTGCTCTGTATGAGGCCCTGGAGACCCAACAGCTCTTGGCCTTGGGAGCTCATGGTTTAGTGAGGAAGACTGCCAAGAAAACAAGTTCCACCATAGCATGAGATGAGTAAAATAACAGAAGTGAGTACATACAACAGAATGCTGAACTCGGTCTCAAGGGACCAAGGGCAGCTTCACAGAGAAAGCAGCCATTGAGCAGGTTTCGAAGGGCAAAACTGAGTGTTTCCCATTGCACACCTCAATTAAACAGACACAAAGAAAGGCACAAGCTTCACTGCATTCTCAAGGGAATTTTGCTGGCTAAAAAGATTCTCACCCAGTTTATTTAATCCCACCAATGTGAACCTGTACAACAGGGAGCCATTTGTAGAGACCAACTTCCCTTGTAAGTGGTCCTGGGTTAGGAAGGGTTCCTAACAGTCAGGAATTCAACAGTATAAATTGTAACAGTCAGGAGCCCAATGATAGTCCACACCAGAGATGCACTTTCCAAGCATTGGCAAATGTAATGCATCTCCTTTGGACCTCACAGTCACCTGGCTAGATTGGTGGGGCAGGATTCTATTCATGGTTCATAGATGGCAATCACATGGAACATGTCTAGAACCTGTTCTGGGCCATCCACTAACAGGTATCAGAACCCATGTGGCTTACTTACTACTTCAAAGCTCTATCCACTTGCCCCATGAGGAAGGTAAGAGCCCTGCTTAATCTCCAAGGAAAAGAGGACTCTCCATTCCTCAGCATTCCTAACTCTCTCCATCTTTGTAGTTCAGTTTACTTCTAGCACAAATATGACTGCATGACTGACAGTGTCTGCTGCCTGCCTGTCAATCCTAGTAACTGACCTGAGATATTACCTAGGGAAATCTAGCACCACAACAGATTTCTATCAAATACTTGGCCAACAAAGGAGTGTATTGCTATAATGAGTCTACATCAGATAGAGCAGGGCTAGGATAAGAACAAAAGAGCCACAATGACATGTGTTGTATTTGTTAAGAGCAGTGTGAATGTGATGATGAATGACCGTATTCTAGCTTTGGTTCCACCACTCACTGCCTGTAGGTGGGTGCCTTGGGTGACTCCTGGCCTTAGTTTTCTTTTATGGAAAATGGATTTAAGATTACCTACCTAATTAGATAGCCTGCAGCATCGCAAATGTACATCCAAGTCAAACAAACTCGACTTCAGTCTTTCCTAAGCACCTACTCTGGGCACACTGTTGAGCTGCGTGCCATGGGAAGACACAATGCCTTGTCAATCCTAGCTGTTCCCCACAGTCCCTGGCAGAGCACACAGCCACAGTTTTTGTGACTGGTGTTTTGCTAAACTGAGATGAACTGAGTCTATTGTCCAAGTGAAGTTCAAATTTCTCATACAAATGAAATAGAACCAATCATTGGGCAAATGGTCTGTCTGTACCATTGTTTCTCAAAAGGTTTATGGTGAAGGACCAGGTTTTTAATCTCAATCTGTGGCCAACAAACACTTTTGTAAAACACAAAATCACATGATTGGATGCAATGGAAATGCCAAATTGCTATAAAATCTCTCAGCATTCACTCTCAATTTCTGAACTTATCTCAGCAAGGACCCATAACAGTTGGCAGGCTGACACCAAGCTGACACCAGTACATACTCTGAGAGTCACTAGTTTATGTGATTCCAAAACCCTCATCATCTGGAAATCCCAGAATGACTGAGAAAATTGGCAAGTTTTGTTAAGCATTTAATAATGATGATGAGAGTATCATCTTCCAAGTGTTTCCTATGTTGAAGGCACTGTGAATTATAGAAATGAGCCTAATCCTATCTCTTCATTGAGGAGACTAGTGTTTAGTGAGGGAGACTGATTAGTGCACATGTCAGTTCTTTTTGTCCATAGCTTGAATGGAGCAAGACAAGGTATCATTGGCAGTAGAAAACACAGGGGCTCTGGAAGTTATACAGCTCTTAGTATAATCCCTGCACTATTTAGCATCTATGTGAAATAGAGCAAGTGGCCCCCACCTCTCAGAGCCTCAGTTTCCTGATCTGGATGTAAGAGGCCCTCCATAAAGTGTGGTTGTTTTTTCAGATGTACTGTGGCTTGTTATGGTGTTAGTGTCATGGAAAGAGGCAACTGAATGGTTTGTCACAGGCTCAAATGAGGGGTACCAGAGAGAGAAAAGTTCAGTGTAGTAAAAGGCCTCAAGTCTGCATTATTAAGAGCATCTGAAGGATGTGAAATATCTTGGCTTGAAGGAGAAATGATTCAGAGGGCAATAGAGTTGCCTTCATTTCAAAAGAGCTATTACATGGAAACGAGCATAGGCCTCTTTTGGGTGGCCCCAAAGCATGGAACCACAGCCAATAAAAAAAATGTAGAGAAGTTTCTGGCAGCCAGAGTCTTCCAGAGATGGTAGGGGTGGCTTGACTGGAGTGAGCTGTAACCAATACGTAGAGCTTGTGTGCATTGTCAGAAGAGCCTACAGCAGGTAAGCCTAGTGTCAGATCAAAGATGGGTTTAGGTGGTTTCCAGGTGTTGCTGGACCTGCCTTTACAATTCTGAAAATTCAGGAATCAAATTTCTCATGGTGCAAAGAGTCTCCTCAGACTTCTTTGAGTTTCGGCATTTAAGGTAGGACAGCTGGAAAGATGTCAGTCAATTTGTCAGAACTGCTAAAATAGTAGTGTGTGCCAAAAAATGGTCCTCATGTCCCTTTTATTTGTCTAGCCCTGAATAGTATATGAAACGTCTTCACACATTGCCTTGCCCACAACTCTGAGAGGTAAGTGTTATTACTACCCCCAATTTACAGATGAAACAACAGCACAGAGAAGCTCCTAGTTCAGTAAAGAACACTCATCCCATAAGTTAGAGACCTGGAGCTCAAACGCAACGCACTGGACCCCAATCCCTAACTCTTCTCACTGCCCAGACTCCTCTCATCCTTCCCAAGACTCAGTGTCCTTATCCTAGGAAACTATTTCTACCCGAGCACCCAGACTGCTTGTGAAGGTCAGATGGGGCAAGGCATTTGAAAATACTTTGAACAGTTGGAATGATTTCTTTCCTTCCTTCCTCCCTCCCTCTCTTGTTCTCTTTTTCCCTTCCTTCCTTAAATGTTTACTGAACAGATTTAATGTTCCAGGCACTATGACAATCCGTTGGGATGCCAAGATGCATAATATACAGCCTTTGCCTTCAAGGAGCTGTCAGGCTTGGCTGGGGGATTACAGACATGTTCAAGAAAAAAAATCACAAAGTGTGTCAATAGTGCAAAAATAAAAATGTATATGATGGAGATTGCTCAGAGGTAGGGGTGATTAATTCAGATTGGGAAGTGGAATCATTAGAGAAGTCTTCTTGGAGGAGGTGACATCTGAACTAGGTTTGGAAGAAAGACTTGCAGTTCACCAGGAAGATGGTGTTGGGATGATGTTTGGACAGGGAGGAAAAAAAGAACATCTAAGGCATAAAGATTTGGAGCAGCATGGTATATTCAGAGGCCTGGAAGCAATGCAGTAGAGCTAGGATGTTGACTAAGAACCAGGAATGGTAAGAGATGGGACAAGAGGTCAGAAAGGTCAGTAGGAAGATTCAGTGCCAGTGTAAGGAGATTTGGTTTTATCCTAAGAGCAATGGGGAATTTCTATAGTGGTTCAATCAGAGAAGAGATATGGTCAGCGTTTTAGAACTAGCACTTGGGTATCAAAATGCAGAATGGATAAGAGGGGGAGGCTACTGTTCTCAATTCTCCTCTTCCAAGTTCCCAAATCTATTCTCAGCCCTTCTCTGCCCAGCTCTGCATCCCAGGAGGCCAGCCCCACTGACTGCACCTTCTGAACTCCCTTGAACCAGCCGGCTGGGTTCAAATAATGGGAAACACCAGCAAGAAGGGAGTTAGATGAAGGAGAATTGTGTGATTTCTTCCTTGCTCCCTGGTATTTCCCAATGCGCAGCCCTTTTTCCATAGTTCTAGTCCTCAGTAGGCTTCAATATCTTCATTTCTTCCCCTTGTGCCTTCAGTCCTATAGGTGGTAACAGCTTCCAGTAGTTGCTAGCCTCTAGATGCTTCCATTAATCTAGCCCTCACCTCTCTGGTAGTCCCTCCATTAATGGTCCTTAGTTTGAACCATGTGAGATGAGTTCTTCTTCCAGCCATGATCCTTAATGATACTGGGAATCGAGGTTAGAGGTCTGGATAGAGGCAGAGCCATTGCAGTGATCTACAAGAGATTAGAGAGAGGGGTGCAGAGGTAGTAGTGATGAAGAAAGGGAGCAAAGTGGGAATTCTTCCAAGGGGGAAGCCATGGGTCTTGACTTCAGATTGTTCAGGGTGTCCAGGAGGGGGAATTCCTATAGGACTGAGTGGGGGGTGGGACACTCCCCATAATGGAGAACTCTGGAGGAAAAGCAGGTTCCAGTGGACTGATGAGATCAGTTTTGAGTTTGAGGTGCCTGTGGGACATCAGGAGGAGATGTCCAGGAGACTGGTGGACCAGAAGGTCTGGCCTGGAGATTCAGCCAAGGCACCAGGAGCATAGAGCTAAGAGTTAGGGTCCATTGACAACTGAAAAATGCACTAAACTTGCCACTGGCTCATCTCCATGGTTGTGTTAATAATTACTGATACTTAAAGAAGTAGACTTATAATGATCTAAAATCTCATAGAAGACTGTGTTCAGAAACTGCCTGCCTTGTACCTTGATTAATTACCCTCCTCTTAAAGATGTAGGGGTTTGTTTTTCAAATCCACAATTTTCCCTGGCATTCCATTTAGTCATTCCTATTTTTCACCACCAGATTGTTTGCTGGGGAAAAGAACAAAAACAGCAACAGATGTCTTTGTTTTGGGGTTT
This sequence comes from Panthera uncia, assembly GCF_023721935.1. Classification (NCBI taxonomy): domain Eukaryota; kingdom Metazoa; phylum Chordata; class Mammalia; order Carnivora; family Felidae; genus Panthera; species Panthera uncia. The sequence goes on from NW_026057585.1 coordinate 57,830,878, forward strand.
TGCAAAACTCTCTGGTTAAGATAACACTTTCAATTAAAGAAGTTGTATCATCCAAATACCATATGCCGACAAGCCCTCATTTGCAAAAATCACCTGCTTTCAGAAATTGATGAGTCCTCTCAAACTACCACCCAGTAGCTAAGATGGGCCTCTAAACAGGTCCCTTCCTCTCTCCTCTGGATTCTGAAAGCTTCAGTCCAAAAAGGCAAAGTCAAGAGGGTATTCTCGGACTTGTCCTCAGGCCTCTGCAGACATTCTTCACCAATTCCTCAGTCTTCATGCACACACACACACACACACACACACGCATGTATGTAGCCTGTGCTATTCACTGTATATAATGGCCTGGAACACTTTAGATTTAAGACACTCAGCAAATCCTGTGGAACAAATTAATTCATTTCTCCTTTCCTTGCTTCATCCCTCTCTGATTCTTTGCTTCCCCTATAGCTTCACATTTTCTGAGACTTCTGTGCTGCACAGTTGCTAAGCACTGAAAGCACAAAGATAATTAAACAGACGCCCCGTCCTCACGATACCCACAATCTGGAAAGGAGTTGGCACAAAACAGCTCCAATCCCAGGAAGTCTGTGAGCTCCCTGAAGGCAGGAACCAGTCCTAATCCCTGGGTAGCCCCTTTTCCACACAGTGCTGGGACCTCAGCAGGCATTCAGTGACTGTTGAGTGAAATGTTTGTTCGATGAAACAGTTTCCATCCAGACAAGCAAGAGCCATGCTGCAGAAGCACAGGGAAACCCATGCTACAATTCTGAGTGAGAGCGAGCCGGGAAGGACTCGTGAAACAGCGGGATGTACACCCAGTGCTGAAAAGGATGGAGGAAGGCAGGAGGGCAGGGCCTGCTGGGCTGTGGGAAGCACTTCAGCCAAAGCATGGAGACATGACAGTGTTTACGACCGAAGTGACTGCAGTGGTGAGCAGTCCAGTTTGGTCACCACATCTGGTGAGAGGAGCGTTCCGCATGATGGGAGTCCCATTACAGAGGATCGTTAATGCCTGCTTAGCATCTGGGCTTTGTTAGACACTGGGAGCTATGTCACACTGTGATAAATATAAAGTGGTAACTCATCTAGCTCAAGCCTATTGTAATAGACGCACCTCACTCCAACCTGTGCTGTGAGTATTGGGTAAAAGTCTTGTCTTGCCAAGAAGACTAGGTGGCTCAGTTGGTTAAGCATCCAACTCTGGATTTCCGCTTAGGTCAGGATCTCACAGTTTATGGGATCAAGCCCTGTGTCGGGCTCTGTGCTGACAGTAGGGAGCCTGTTGGGGTTCTTTTTCTCCCTCCCTCTGCCCCTCCCCTGCTTGTTATCTCTCTCTGTCTCTCTCTCAAAATAAATAAACTTAAAGAAAAAGTCTCATCTTCCCTATTTGACCGTAAGCAATATCAGAATGGGAATGGGATTCAATATTGAATGAATACTCTGCTGGATATTCTCCATTTGCCCATGCAGATCCACTCTTACTACTTTTCCATCTGGCTCTGTGTTCTAGGATGCTGGCCTTATAAACGTCCTCATAAAGTTTCCCTTGCCCTCTGGCTCTCAGCTGGGTTTGGCCAATAGAAGCCACCAGTAGGAAATGAGAAAGTAAGAAGAGAGTAAGGATGGCATATTGGTTCCCCTGGCTCCTTCTGTGTCCAGTTGCTGTGGGTTGGCTATATTCCTCTACCAAAGGCCACAGCTCCTGAAAAGTGGCCCCCTCTATTTGGCTACTCTCTTCTAGTTCCATAACTGACTAGCTTCTCTCAGACTTCATTCCTCATGTGGACATTTGGATAATGATTCCTACTACATAACGTGATTGTAAGGATTAAACAAGATTATATTCACAAAGTAGCCAGAATAGAACAGGAGTTTTATAAATAATAGTAGGCTTATTTTAGACAGAATATATATATATATATATATATATATATATATATATATATATATTCTGGTTAGTAACAGTGTTGAAAACCCACATGGACAGAAGATAGCCTCAACTGAGCACTCTTCTCTTACAAATTACTGCTCCAAACATACAGACAGATGTACATACAATTCCTTATGAGTTCAATGAAGCTGTCAGTGCTTAAACTTTCTTGTTAGGCTATTCCTGTTTCTCCCACTTGGCCAACTCAGATGTTCTATGTTGGAGATTGTGCAGGTGGAAGGGCTGTGGCAAGAGGGAGAAAGAAGGCAAAGAACATATTTGAAAGCTGCTATGTTCTCTGTACTCCCATGTCCTCTATGTCATTAAATTTTCACAAGAGCACACATAACACGGGCACTGATTTTCACTGATGAACTTGGTTAAGTTGAGAGAAGTGAAGGGCTTTGCTCAAAGCCATACAATGAGTGAAGAGTGAAATTGGGCTTTGAGCCTAGGTCTTCTGGTCCCCAAGTCACACTCAGCCCTCCTAGTGCCTCACTGCACAGTCTAGACCACTTCTTACAGCCAGACAGGTGGAATGCTTATGTGTTTGTCTCTTTAAGCTCAAACTTCTTTGGCTGGAAGCAGCAAATCGTTCCAAGACACGTGAGAGTTACTCACTTAGGAGTGAGCCACAGGTCTTTCCTGGCTGGTTGTGCCAACCCTTCTCTTTTAATTGTTTCGGGGGGGGGCGGGGAAAACTCCTCGTTAATGGAATCCCAAAAAAGAATGTTATGGTGACAAAGCAGGGAGAAAGCTCAGACAATGGGAGGAAATGTTGAAAGATTCCCTTTCATCTCCTAGCGGCAGTTTGGGGCTGCACACATCCACTCATGGGAACAGACTCCCACGATGAGAAGCAAAGCTGCCCCACGATGAGAAGCCCACATTTCGTGAGTGCATAGTTCCTCTTCCTTCCGTTTTTTAAAAATATTTTTCTAACCAGGTCTCCGGAATTGAATATAAACACTGCAAGGGTTGTTTCATCCTTTCCAAAACAGCATTTCACTCTCCAGCCCCTCTCTAACGCCCCTGGTGAGAATTTGAGTATCTAGATAAATGGATCCGAGCCTTTGAAATCTTGGGAAAAAGAGGTGTGACATAACAAAACACATAAGCTCTGTTCTGGTTCTGTTTCATCTCCAAAGCAACTCTGTGAGAGCGAGCCTGAGGGAAAATAGGACGGGGCTCTGATTTGCTCTTCACTGGTCGAGGAGGCTCAGCTGTGCTGAGAAAATGAGGCATTGTGAAGAAAATGGATTTGGACCGAAAAGCCCGGCTTTTGAGTCCTGGCTCCTGCATTTATTAGCAAGTGACTCAACCCATCTGACTCAGTTTCTCTAGCAATGCAATGGGGACAATGACATCCACCCCTCAGAACCGTTGTGAGGATTCAAAAAATCTCTGCCCTGTGCTTCCGTGAGTCTCCAGGCTGGTCTCTTCTGGGCGGGGGCTGGAGCTGGTTAACAGATGGTAGCAACCCCACTGACACCCCCACAGGCATTTCCAACAGGAAACCGTGAGCTCCTTGAAACAGCTGGCTGTTACCCAGAAGTAACCCCAAGTTGGGTTGAATTTTGGGGTTGAAATTTGGGGTTCCATAGTTACTGAGAGGCTGACTACAGAAGTTCTCAGACTACAGAAGTTCCCCCAACTCGATGGGTCCACCACTCTCTTTTTCATTTTTATTTATTTTTTGATTTAAGAAAAGAGATTGGGGGGCGCCTGGGTGGCTTGGTCAGTTAAGCGTCTGACTTCGGCTCAGGTCATGATCTCATGGTCCGTGAGTTCGAGCCCCGCGTCGGCCTCTGGGCTGACAGCTCAGAGCCTGGAGCCTGTTTCGGATTCTGTGTCTCCCTCTCTCTCTGCCCCTCCCCTGTTCATGCTCTGTCTCTCTCTGTCTCAAAAATAAATAAACTTTAAAAAAAAATTAAAAAAAAAGAAAAGAAAAGAGATTGGGCATGAGTACAATAACACAGATGTTCTAGGGAGTGGGAGCTGAGACGAGTGAGGAGGGAAGAACCAGTGTGAGAGTTGCTGGAGAGACCAGACCGGCTGGAGGAGCTGGCTGAGCCAACAGAAGCCCTTTAAAACCTGGCTCAGGCACCACCTCCTCCAGGAAGGCTTCCCTGACCACCTTCCCACAGGATGATTTAAGTGTCCTTCAGGGTGAGCAAATAAAGCAAAGCAAAACAAAACAAAACAAAACAGGGGTCCTTCAGGGTGTTCCACAAACCTCCCGTGCTCACCTCCATCATAGCCTTGATACACAGAGCACTGTAAGTTTCCATTTGTTCTCTGTGTGAACTAGTGATGAGATCTTATTGATCTTGGGAACCCAACTGACACAGTGCTTGGCACACAGTATTTTGCCTGAAGTGGTAAATGCTATCGAAAGAACAGGTGTCTAACTGATTAAGTGAGCCTGAGCTCCCCTCCCCCAGTGGTCCTATCCTTCATGGGGACATAGCCACGGGCAATGTTCAAAATTGGGTGGATGGTGACTATGTGGGGGCGTGGAAATCATCACATCCATGCTTCTGTCAGTACAGGATGAGTAGGAAAAGCATGAGACCACACCTCCCCTCCTCTTCCTCCTGCCCCTGCCAAGGAAAACTAGACTCTGCAGCAGGGTTCCAACCCATGAGTTCAAGTCTGACCTTTACCCCAGGAAGAAACTGAGGTGTCAAGTAGGGAAACTGAGGCAGATGTCCAGAAATTTAGACTAGGGCAATAAAAATGTCCCTTGGCCCAAACAGCTGATACTCCTGACAGTCAACTAAAAGAACATAGGGCAGCAGAAGCAGACGTGGGGAATGTCTTCATCAAAATGACACTAACACAGCAAAAGTACCCCCGCCCTGTCCAAAAGTTATCCTCATAGATCTCTGGGGAGCTATGTTTTTATTAACTTCCTCTATGGGACTATGTTATTTAAGGCAACCATAAAAAAGAAAATCACTTCATTCTGAAATTCTCTCCCAATGCCAAAGATGCAAGATCATCCGGTGACTTAAACGGAAGTCTCCAGGGTAAGACCTGTGTGAAAATCAAAGACCAAAAGCTGACTCTGATGGGGTCCTCGTTTGTCTGGGTTCCTCTCCTATGTGAGCAAGATGGACCCTGGGCAGAGGCGGGCAGGCAGCCTGCTCAAGAGAAAGTATGTGGGGAGTCCGGCTGAAGGTTTCCCTTGAACACTCCCAGCCAAGGGGAGTGAAAAAGGCAGGAATGCGAGTTATTTCTGGGAAGAGCTTCATGACCGTTGACAAGTATAGACCAAGATTTCTCAACTCAACACGAGGGGCAAAATCACGGCCCCTCGCTTCTTCCCCAGTGAGGAACTACTGGTACAGATGAACTATGAAGCTTATACCAAAAGTCTGAGCTTGGGTGTGGCTTCTCTCTTCACGTCTTGGACATATGAGAGACTCTGGACAACATAAGGCTCTGGTAACATCATGAGCACTATTATTATTAGCCTATAATCCACATTATTAGCCTATAATCTACATTATTAGCCTATAATCTACATCCAAAAAGACACCTGTAAAATTGAACCAGGTAGAGAGAGAGAGAGAGAGAAAAGAACTAAAATCACAGAATGCATGAAAAAAAAAACCCACAGTACTCTGAATCTAACCCAAGAATAATATGAAATTGAGCACCAAATTTAATTCAAAGGTTTTGAAGCCAAGACAGAAAAAAAAAATGGGAATCTTGGGGCATTTTATAGCTCTTGTTTTCTGATGAAAGGAAGCATACCTTTTTCATTTGTCAGAAGAAACCCACTTTCCTCCTGTAACTGAATTTTACAAGGGATTTATCGGAAGATCCTTGTAGAAGGATTATTAAAAAACAGAAGGACCAGACAAATAGCAGGAAGGCAACCAGCCTGGCAGAGAGGATTCAGGGCCCCATGTATCCTGGAAAAGAACAAAAAGCAACTTATTCATTTATGCAGCAAATTTCATTGAGCACTGTCTGCATGCCAGGCACCATATTAGATACAGGTGGCATATAGGTCTAAGGATTTTGGAGGTAGTCTATCTCTGAATACGACCAAGAACATTCTAGTTTCCTAGCGCTTACATTCTTGTTGGTTCAGAATCAACTATTTAATAGCTGTGGGTCTTCAAACATGTCATTCCATTTTGTGTGCCTCCATTTTTTCATCTATAAAAGAAGAGTAGTCCCCACCTACAGGACCCGATTGACACTCGGAAGTTTTACCTTCTTTGAATATTTGTTTAATCTTTACTTAGAAGAGAGAGAACATATTGGATGAAACAAGAGCTGAAAAGGAAGACTATGGCAGGTCTACTGTGTAGATTGTCTACACCACAGTGTACGTAGCAGGGCTCCTCTCTGTACATACACACACAGTATGTGTAAGCAGTGCACAACCTCACAAGCACGTGTAATGTGAAGTCCGAGGATGCCCCCCCCGCCGACCACATACTCCACTGAGCAAAACAAAGCTCTGCCATCATGTCGCCCACCCTCCAGGGAAGACAGTTCATCATGTTGCCCACCCTCCAGGAAAGACAGTTCATCACGTCACCAACTCTCCAGGGAAGACAGTTCAGGCACCCCTGGGCTCAGTCTTCAGCCCAGGCAGCTTATCTGACTCTTTCTTCCATCCACATATTCTGCCTCAGAGAAGCTCTGGAAAATATACATCTGGAAAATATACATTGCGTTTCCAGTGGCGCTTAATGCTTAATGTCTCTTGAAGGCTGATGGCCTGGGTTACAGCATCCCAGGTTACTGGCCAGCTGGCTAGCTCTGCTTACCTCCAGGGCCTGGAGGGTTAAATGAAAATGAATGTGGAAAACACCTGGCAGGTAGGACCCACTCAACAACAAGAGATAGTCCTCACCATCACCCAGGACTGTTTGAGAAGTGAATGAGGTAAAACAGGGGAAGGTGGGGGATCCCTATTGTCCAATGCCCAAAAGATTCTAGTAAGTATCATTATTGTCAATTCATCAGAGGCAGCAGCTTGGACAAAAAGCCCAACTATCAGCAAACTAGATAGTTAAGGCTCTGAATTTGCAGAACAAACGAAGGAGAACTGAGAGTCAAGGGCAACTAGAAATCCTTTGCCATTTGCCAAGCTCTGGACATGCAGATTCCAAAGGAAACCATCCCCTTCCCCCATTCTCCCCACCTCCTCCACCCCAGCTTCCGCTGCCCAGCCAACATTATTTTCTGGACCCCTTTAATTTGGAGGCTTTTAGGGCCACATCCTGCCATCAATTTGGGGGCTGACTTCAATGAACATTCTGTGCGGGGCGGGAGAGGGGCAGGATGCAGCTTTCTCCTGGCGGGCCCTGATACAATAGGGTTTTCTACTGAGATCAATGGATTAATTGCGAACGCTCCGTTCGGGGCCATAAGGAGATGTATTGTTTTCCCACAGTCTGCAGTCAGGGCCAGGCTGGCCAAACTTCATTTTTGAAAAGTCAGGGAAAACAGTTTTGTAAAAAGGGGGTGGGGGTGGAGGGGCACGGGAGAGTAATTTTGCTCATCTCACTAAAGGTCAATAACAATTATAGTGAAAATTCAGAAGGCCCATTTGTTCTCTGACTGAGGCCCTGTCTGGAAAATTCCATCCAGAAACAATTTGCCGTCTCTCTTGCCGTCCCCCCCCCTCCCCCGCAAGGCTCTCTCTCGCTAATGCCACAAATGTTGAGAAGGGAGAAGTAACCAGGAAATTCTCTTTCTTACCCTTGGGAAGTCGAGGTAGGTATGTTGGCACCATTCCTTTCTCTATGGGGTTGTGGGGATGATTTCCTGGTAATGGATACAGCCCGGGCAGACAGGAATTAGGGGCCTAGCGCTGCCATTTAGCAGCTGATAAATTCGGGAAAATCCAACTCTCTGAGCATCCACAGTGCCATCTGTAAAATGGGAATAGTAATTTGGACCTCCCAGGATTACTAGGAAGATGATATGCAGTGTGAAATGCAGTCTGCCCTGAAGCTGGTGCAGCTTAAAGGCAAGGCCAAATGCAGCCTAGAACAGGAGGCTCTGATCGGGGCATGTCCCTGTATGGGAATCTTCCAGAGGAAACCATTCTCACACCATCAAGACCACATCTGCTGCCCTAACATTCCAAGCCCTCCATTTTCTGCCCCTCTCATCCCTTTCCAGACTTATTTCCCTCTCCTCCTCACCCCATGCCCTCTTCTCTGCCTAATCTGCCCTTTCCTCTACGCTCTGGACTCTTGACTCTGAAATGCACCTGTTCCCACCTGCCCCAGTCTAAAATGAAGCATAATTGTCAAGTTCTCCAAAACGTTTGATTCGGTCAGCTACGAGGCATTGATTCTCTTCCCCATACGTGCCTCACTGTTTTCACCCTGCCTTCAGAATGCCACGTCCTACCTAGATGTGGTTCTCCCAAACATTCATATACCCATGGAGCATTCAGAACCATGCTTAAGACCTCCAGCTCTGGGGTTAAGATCACCTGGGTTTGAAACTCAGTCTCACTTCTTGCTAGCTGTGGATCTTGGCCTTTCTGTGCCTTGACTTCCTCACTTGTAAATGGGGAATAATAACCAGAACTACCTCAGAGGTTTCTCGTAAGGCTAAGTGAGATGATACTTGTAAAATCCTTCAAAGAACATTTGGAACATAAGTGCTCAACAAATACTAGATAGTATTATTATTAAATACCTAGTCTGTTTCAAAGCCTAGGGATACGTTGATGAATAAAACATGCTTTCCTTCAACAGATATTTCTTACGTGCTTTCTGTATGCCAGGGATTGCTCTACTCTTGGAGGGAAGGGGAGAGAAGGGGAAAGATAATAAACTAGAAAAAGAAAATGGAGAAACAAGAAAAATAGAACCCTGTAAAAAGCGTCGTGTTGCAGGTTACACTAGATTGAAGTGACGGAAGGTAGCTGAAGATTTCTTTAGATGGGGGGCCAGACGGGGGAGGGTATCTTTGAAGAATGGCATTTAGGCTACAGAGGTGTCACGCCCTGGCAGGGGTGTGTATGGCACAGCACATCTTGATTCAATCCTCCAGAGAGAGGGAACGGTCTGGTTCATCTCTGTCACTCCCTGAACCTTGTTCTGCGATCAGCGCACAGTAAATGGTGAACAGGGACACTGAATTCCAACTCTTAGCTCCTACTGCCGGGAGGGGTGAGCAAGGGCTCCTGGGAAGGGGTGGTTTGGGTGCAGATGTTGGATAGAGATATAGGGACGATGATGAGAATGAAATTGGATAATGTGCTGACTGGATGGCAATACACCCTCGAATCTTCACTAAGGAGCTGAGATGTGTGAGTGCTGCCGCTTTAGGGTCAGGCAATGCTGGACCTGCACCCCAGCTGGACGACTCATTGGCCTCAGAGCTTCACTCCCCTCTTCTATGAAACAGCGCCAATGGCACCTCCTTTCAGGGGCCACCTTATACATAGAGTGGCTACATGGGTAGGCTTCCCATAAATATTAACTCCCTCCCTGCACATCAGAGCCCTGAAACCAAGAACTGCATTCCTGGACTCATCACTGTATTAAAAATCTGTAGGAAAGAGTGGAATATTCTAGTGACCACTTGTTCATCTCCCATTCAAATGCCATAAAGTGTTTTTTTTAAGGGAAATAAAATTGTAGGAAAAAGGAGAATGTTTTAAAAAAAAATGCTCTCTTCTGCACTGCTCTCAAAAAACAAAAAAAAAAGGAAAAAGAAAAGAGAAAGAAAAAGATTGGCTTCCAGAACATCAAAAGCTCCTCAAAGAATCAACAATATTTTTTGATGATGGAAGTATGAATAATCAAACATATGGATTACATTTCCTTAAATTATGCAGAGCCTAAAATCCAGGAGGAAAGGGAGGGTGCTGGTAAAATGTTTTTCACATTCTATTAAAACCTCAAGGTCTGAGGAATACTTTTATGACTATTACATACACACACACACACACACACACACACACACACATTTCCCCTCTCAAGAAAAAATGAACACACTGAGCATCCTTTTTTCCTGCTCAAAGCTTTGTCTTTGCCCCGCTCAGCTCTAATTCCTCGGCACCAGCCTCATCGTAGAAATAAGTGGGCCACAAGTGGGTCCGGCTTTCAAGCTCTGCCACCTGACCAGGGGTGTGACCTTGAGCAAGTCACTTACATTTTCAGAGCTTGCATTTCCTCTGTTGCTAAAAGGGACCACAGTCTCTACTTCACAGATGGTGGTTAGGTTACATGGTGGGAGACCCGTAAAGATGCCTTGGAAATTGTACAATGTCAGGTGGGCGGAAAGGATAGAAGTCCCTCTGGGAAGCCATTCCTGCCTCGACAGGCAGAAGAGCGCACTGGCGGTGGTTAGAGAAACTGACCGCCCTCCTTCAAACTCTTGCTCTGCTGATTCTGAGCTGTGTGTTCCTAGGCAGAAAACTAAGCCACTCTCTGTGTGCCCCATTTACTTATTAGCTAATGGGATGCTGCTGATAATAATAGTACTCACATGCATACAGTGGTAATGAGGATTAAATCAGTAAATATTTATCGAGCACTTAAGTTAGTGCCAGGGTTTGTTTAGCAAGACGGAGAGAACCTGAGAGGAAGGAAAGAAGAGAGGCAGGAGGGAGGAACAAAGGGAGGGAGGGAGAAAGTTAAGAAATGTCCCACTGAAGATCTCCTGTGCTAGAAATTCACCCTTCAGTTGTTGCTGTTAGGTATTGTCTTTTCCAGGAGGACTTTTTGAAAATGCAAACACTCTTAAAAGCCAAGGCATAGCAATTCAGATTTAATGTTCTTTCATTGAGCACCTAATGTATGCAAGGTAGTGTATTGTGTTATTTAATTCTTTGGAAAATTTCTAACTCCTTGAAGAGTGGGGGTGGGGGAGGTGACAAGTGGGGGAAAAAGAAAAGGCGGGGGAGAGAAAGAGGAAGAGAGAAGAACCACTTCCCCACTGTGGCTTTGGCACTGGACAGATGTAGGTCCATATGTCTGCTCTGCCAGTTACTAACTGTGAACTTGGACAGGCGGGGGCAAATTCAGACGCCACTCCAAATTTGTCATTTTTACCCTTGAAAACAGGGATAGTGACAATAGGCTGTACTGGAGATAAAATGAAACACTGTGTGTAGAACATCTAATTTTCCTCCTCCCCAGTGCCACACCTGTGTCCAGGCTTCCCGTGACTTACATGCACTGAGAACGGAAGTGCTAATGGCAGCATCTAGGGGATTGGAGTCAGATCTCTCAGAAGAGGAAATCGGTTTGCCATTAAACTTTCTCTGCACAATAAAAATGCACACACACACACACCCCGCTTTTTTTGAAAACCATGCTCTGCTAACTCATAAGAAGCGCATTTCCTCCCCATGACATCTCTGATCAATTTCAGCCAGCAGTAACCAAGTGACTAACTCTGCCTGGAGAGGCAAAGAGCCAGAACTGGTGTTTGACTTCTCCCCAGCCTCTCAAGTGCAGAGATGATTCTTGCCAGATACTGGTCCTTGGAGGAAATGGGACAGAAATTCAGCCTTGGCTCCAGCACATCAACCAATAAAGGAGAAAGGGAAAAAGCTCAGTGAGAAAGACAGACTACAAAGCCCTCTTCCTGGATTCTGGCAGATGCCAAAGGAGGAATCAGTGAGTGAGTAATTCTGCAGCCTGGAGTCCAAAGTCTGCAGCCGGAGGTCTGTGCCAAGAAGACAACGCAGGGTTCGAGAGAGGTGGGTGGCTCCTGGGCCAGCCTCAGCCGGATGAGGGACAGCTCAGTGTGAGTCAGGGACCCGGTCTCTGCTCCAAGGGTCTCCTGCAGGCCACATCCATTCAGAAGGACCTCCCACAAAGGGAGCTTTTCCTTGCAGAGTTTCAGATGGCCTTGATCGGGGTGGTGTGTGTCATCAGCGAGAATTAAATGGAAATGATAGAAAAGTCCTGTGATCCCAGCTCAAGCCAGCACAAAACAGAATGCAGACAAGTCCGGGACGTAGGTACCAGGTTTGCGCCCACGGCCGTGGGCTGTCGAAGTCCCACACTGTAAATGACAACAGTTATCATTTACTGATGGCTTACCAGGTTCTGGCACCGTGCTAAGTGCAAGCCACTCCATAGCCCTTACGTGCAACTACTAAGCATTATGATCTCCAGAGGGCACAGGGAAGCTGGGAGAATATCAGGTAAACCATTTCCCCTCCCATTACCTCCTTCCGCGTTGCAAAATGGGGATGATCTCTGCCTACATTATGGGTGATTTCGAGAACTACACCACGGTGATTCAAAACCCAGACTTTTGAGCCAGAAAAATTGAGGTTTGTGACCCAACTCTGCCTCTAATTTGCTGTGTGACCTTGGGCAAGTCTCTTAGCCTCCTGACCTTCAGTTTCCTCATCTGTGATCATAAAAGAACCAATCTCGAAGGATTAAGACAAAAATCAAATGAGGTAATGAATGAACCCGCTTCCTCATCTGTAAGCCAGAGAAAATACTATACAGCTTTCATTGTTATGAAAAGTAAATAATACTTAAAAATGGCTTAATAGGGGCACCTGGGTGGCTCAGTCGGTTAAGCGTCTGACTTCAGCTCAGGTCACGATCTCGCGGTCCATGAGTTTGAGCCCCGCGTCAGGCTCTGGGCTGATGGCTCAGAGCCTGGAGCCTGCTTCCGGTTCTGTGTCTCCCTCTCTCTCTGACCCTCCCCCGTTCATGCTCTGTCTCTCTCTGTCTCAAAAATAAATAAACGTTAAAAAAAATTTTTTTTTAAATGGCTTAATAAAGTATCTCTTGATGAGTCATGGTTATTACTACTACTGCTATTATTATTATTAGCATCAAATGATTCATCACAGGAAAAGTTATTGGTAAATTTTAAGATGTTGTTTTTGATAAAATTTATTACTTATTAAACTCAAGCAAGGCACTAAATGTGGTAATTAGTATTTTGATTATAGCTGCCATTTTTTAAAAAATCACTCTGATTTCTTTTTCATAAGAAAGTTAGGTTATATGGGGGTTTCTGACCTCAGATCCCTGGACTCAAAGGGACCTGGAGGGGGGTAAAGACAATGAGAGAGGGGTGTTTGGGTGGCTCAATCGGTTAAGCGTCCGATTTCAGGTCAGGTCATGATCTCACAGTTCATGGGTTCAAGCCCTGTATGGGGTTCCATGATGACAGCTCGGAGCATGGAGCCTGCTTCAGATTCTGCATCTCCTTCTCTTTCTGCCCCTCCCCTGCTTGCACTCTGCCTCTCTCTCGAAAATAAATAAAAAATAAATAAAATAAATATTAAAAAAAAATTAAAGACTTTAAAAAAAAAAAGACAATGTGAGAAAGGTACCTAGAAGTGTTTTCAGCATTCCAAAATATACTTGTCAATAATGCGACCTCTACAAACTTCCTAGAAAAACAGGTCTCTTTGCTGTAGACTGGGATTATAGTGGCTTGGTTTGCCTTCACTAGTTACTGCTATTCACCAAAATCTCCAGTTGGCTGAGTTGTGAATGGTAGCCTAGCTCTGTCAGTCCTACAGGGCTCTGGAGCCAGAATATCTGGTTTTCATCTGTGTGGCCTTTCTCTGGCCCTCAGTCTCTTCATCTGAGAATTGAGAATGACCATACTGGATGATGACAGTATCTCCCCACAGGGCTACTGGAAAGAATTATACATGCAAACATGTAGGGACAGCCTGGTCAAGAGTAATTATCCCATTCTATGAGCTTTAGGGGCCACTGTTCTCGATACTAGACTTTAGGAAACATCTTCCCAAGCTCAAACATGGCTCATCAATGGTAATGATTGGACGCATGCTCAGGGTGAGTTTCTGTGATAAGGAAGGAAGATAGGGAAGCCACTGGACAGTGGGCTATGTGGTATAGACATCATTCTTTTGGTCTGGTCCACCACAATGTGAGATGGGTACTCTACTGAGGAGGAACCAAGGCTAAGAGGGGTCCCCAAGTCATGCGAACAGCAAGTAGAACCAGGATCCCAGTCCAGTCCTTTGGACCCCAACAGCACGAATTCTTGGATTACACCATGAGGATCCTAGGAGAAAATTAATTGAAAGGAGGCACTTCTTGGACAACCGGTGAATCGAGCCGTTAGCTTAGGGTCGCAAACATTTGGTGAAATGGGACATTCCTCCCCTTTCCTGATTTTAACAGCAGTGAGAATCACTTCTGAGCCCTTGGGGAGAAAAGGAGCCTCAAAATCTCCTTCTGCTGGTAGGCTTCAGCTACCCTTGGCATCCTTGGACTCTACACCTGTATTTATACTGGCAATAGATTGAGGTAGCCCCAAGAGACCTTGGGTGAAAACCAAACTCCCCAGCTTTGCAAGTGGCAGAAATGCAATTTTTGCTTCCCAACCCACTTTGACTGGACACTTGATTAACGTATTCAGCTCAAGTCTTGAGAAGGTGGCTAAGGATGACTGACATGTATTCATTCATTCACTTCACCCACATGCACTGAGCCCTTCTCTGTCCCAGGTTCTCAGCTGGGTGTCAGGAACACAGAGTTGCTGGCATAAAGAGGGCCCCATCTCTTAGGGGCACAGACAAAAATACAGATGCTAACATTTACCATTTTAGTGGCGGGAGGCCACTAAGCACTCAGGTGCCTGACCCTCCCTAAGGAGCCCCTGAGAAGAGGTGGGGTCTTACAGGGCAGGCAAGAGTTTGTAAAGGAGAGAGGAAAGAAGGAATTGCATCTTCTGCAGAGGGAACAGCACATGGAAAGGAAGGACGGTATGAGGGATCTGAGTGGAGTTTGGTGTGGCTGCAGCATGAAGTGAGATTTACAGAGGGCTGAGCAATGAGGCATTAGTTACATGAAGAAGATGCCTGCTTGGAAGCTAGGATTCTGTCCTAGGAGCCATTAAAGAACCTTAAACAGAGGAGAGGCATGATGATTCCCTGCGTCTTCATGCATGTCGTTTCTGACCCGACCCAATATGTTTCAGTCACATTCATGAAGGCCCCTGCCATGCCAGACCTTACATCTATCCCAGGAAATCTGATGATGAGAATTATTAAAGTAACAATAATCATTGTCTCATATATTGAAATTTCCTCTTTAACCGTGAAGTCCCAGGAGACAGGGTCTTGTTGGTGCCATGCACCATGTCAGGCACATGGAGCTTTTCCTCAAGAAACATGTGAGTGAATGAACGAATGAATGAATGAACGAATGAGAACCTGCCTCGTTTTGCTCAGTTCGTCCAACGCTATCATACTTAAATCTCTCACAACTCCTGTGAGGTACGTATGTTCCCTTTCCCCACCTCCTGTTTTACAGATAGAAAAGAAAACAAACAAAAACAAACCTGAGCTTGAGAAGAAAGACTTCCCTTCCCATGATGATACAGGGACAATACAAGACAACATGTGTGGCAAGTGCCATGAAAGGCCCAACTAAATTACTTTAGTATTTGAAGGAGAATGCACTCGCTGCTAGCTGGAGTAAGCGGGGTTGGGGGGGGGGGGCAACCTCGAACTGAGACTTGAAGACCTAGGGTGTGTTCGCTACCTCCCTTGACACCAGATTTCACCTGAATGATAATTGGTAACATTTACTGAGCAAGTACTGTGTCAGGCACTGTGGTGAGTGCTTTGCATGCCTTATCTCACTATTTAGTGGGTGAAAAAAAAAGAGGTTGGAGTTGCTATGTAACTTGCTCAGGTTTCTGCTGCTAGTGAGCAACAGAGTTGAGACTGAAACCCAGGTCTGTCTGACTCCAAAAACATTGCTTACAAATGGGGAAGGGCACCACGAGCGGTAACCTGGGTATCAAAGGATCACAAGTGAGCAAAGACTACAGAGAAAACAAATATGAACACCCCTGCCACCGCTTTTCCAGTCTCACGCCACAAGGTTGCCATGAAATGACCCCAGGAGCTGGGTGGACGGGAGGACAGTCTTCGCATTCACTACAGAGTGTTATATAATAAACAGCGTGCTGGACTGGAGTCCCAATAATGTCAATATACTTCTTTCAATCTGTGGACCTTGGGAAGATGGCTGACTTTTCTGGGCTTCGGTGTTCTTTCTGTGTAAGGAAGGGGCTGAAATTGATAAATTCTGAACGCATTTTATTTTTTTTTTAATTTTTTTTTAACGTTTATCCATTTTTGGGACAGAGAGAGACAGAGCATGAACAGGGGAGGGGCAGAGAGAGAGGGAGACACAGAATCGGAAGCAGGCTCCAGGCTCCGAGCCATCAGCCCAGAGCCCGACGCAGGGCTCGAACTCACGGACCGTGAGATCGTGACCTGAGCTGAAGTCGGATGCTTAACCGACTGAGCCACCCAGATGCCCCTCTGAACGCATTTTAAACCTGAGTTCCCATGACTCATCTAGACTTCTTTTTCAAGTCCAGTTGGAACTTTCCTGAAAGATGTTGCATGTTTATTATTTCACAAGACCTGCCTAGCCCACATTTTAGCAGTCTCCAATTTCTCCCTAAGGGAATTTTAAGAGGCTTCTCATTGATGACCAATGCTATGTTGAAAATCAAAGAGGAGAGTTTTTCCACCCTGATCACACACACACACACACACACACACACAAAATAATAATAATAATAATTAAAATATGGCTCCCTTGTTAAGGAAACCTGACTTGAATACAACCTTTCCATACAGCTTCCTACATGTCCTCTGGCTACAGGTACACAAAGATGTTTCTCTTTTGGGGGGATAAGCCCTATGCTGTAGCAGTTAAAGGGTATCCTCACTAGGGCTCAGTTTCCTCCCATGTAAACTGGGGATTTTCACAACACCTGCTCTGCCTCGTTCACAATGCTGCTTTGTGGATAAAAAACAGATAACAGATGAAGTGGGTGCCAGAAAAATACAAAGGAGATTATGATGATTATGGCTGTATTTGTCAGGGTTCTCTAAAGAAACAGAATCAGAGAAAGAGAGAGGGAGATTACAAGAAATTAGTTCACATGACCATAAAGCCTGACAATTCCCAAGACCTATAGCCAGCAAGCTGGAGACCAAGGAGAGCCAATGGTTAGTTCCAATCTGAGTCCAAAGGCCTGTGAATGAGGATAGCCAGTGATGCTAATTCAAGTCTGAATGCTAGCAGGCTGGAGACTCAGGACTAGCTGATGTTTCAGTCTGAGTCATATGGCAGGAAAACTGCCCATGTCTCAGTTCAAAGTAGAATTTTCTCTTACTCAGGGGAGAGTCAATCTTTTTGTTCTATTCAGACCTTCACCTGATTGGATGAGGTCCACCCACATTGGGAAGAGCAATCTGCTTTATTCAGTCCACTGATTTAAATGTTAATCTTGGGGCGCCTGGGTGGTTCAGTCAGTTGAGCATCTGACTCTTGATTTTGGCTGAGGTCATGATCCCATGGTTCATGGGTTTGAGCCCCATGTCAGGTTCTCTCAGAAATAAATAAACCATTTTTTAAAATGTGGAGAGAGAGAGCAGGATAGGGGCAGAGAAAGAGGGGGAGAGAGGATCCAAAGTGGGCTCTGTGCTGACAGCAGTGAGCTCCATGTGGGGTTTGAATTCACGAATTGTGAGATCATGACCTGAGCTGAAGTTGGATGGTCAACCAACTAAGCCACCCAGGCAATCCATTAAATATTGTTTGAAATGTTAATCTTATCCAAAAATACCCTCACAGACAAACCCCAAATAACATCTGACCACATATTAGGCATTCTGTGACCCAGTCAAGTTGACAAAATTAACCATCACAATGATGAAAATGTAAGCTCAATGAGGGAACCAAATTTTTGTTGATTTTGGTCCCTGCAGTATCTCCAGAGAGCACCTAGAAAAAAAGTCTAGCACAGAATAAAGGGTCACAATATATAGAACGAATGAATGAATGAGGAGGAAGAAGAAAATTCGAGGCCAGTGGAAAAAGAAATCCTATATATAACAATTAGCCAGGTCATTTCCATAATTTTTTCCATCAACAATTATATATTTAACTCTCAAGAAATTGAATCCTTACATCAACTTTGTAATGTTAGCCATGAAAATTCTCCATTGTTCAGATAAAGAATGTGAAGTTCAGAGCGGGTAAGTATTCAACAGGTGTATCAACTCCATTCCACAACTTTTCAGGTTTCTTTTCCTGTCTCACCACTAACCACAATGTGCAATTATGTAATTGTTCATTTATTTAATTTTATTCTTGCCTCCTGCAATGGGTTGCATGGGGCCCCCCAAAAGATATCCCCACCTGGCACCTGACAAATATGACCTTCTTTGGAAAAAGACCTTCGTTGATATAGAAAGGATCTTGAAATGAGACCATCCTTGATCAAAGTGGGCTTTAAATCCAGTGGCAAGTGTCCTAATAAGAGGAGAGAAGACACACAGAGGAGATGATATGAAGACAGAGATATGGATTGGAATGATGTATTTGTAAAAAAAAAAAAAAAAAAAAAGGAATACTAAGGATTGCAGGAGCTACAGAAGTGGGGAGAGAGGACTGGAACAGATTCCCCTTCAGATCCTCCAGAAGAACCCAACTCCATCAACATCTTGATTTCAGGCTTCTGGCCTCCAGAACCATGAAAGGATAAATTTCTGTTATTTTAAGACACTCAGTTTCTGGCATTTTGTCACGGTATCTATAGGAAACTAATATTCTCCCTGTCTCCACTCTGCCCTCCAATGAGACTCTGAGTGCCACACAGGCAGTGAGAAATTCTATTTTGTTCACTATTTTATATCTTCTCGTGTTGAGAAGGGCCAGGATCAAAGCAGGAGCATGGCAGATATTTGTCGAATAAAGAAAAGCATGACTAGGCAAATTTCAGATGCTTGTAGCTAGAAAAGTGGGAGCAAGGAATTGTGGGTTTTCTGTTCTGCTCTCACCAGGAAATACATACTCCCTGGGACTAGCATCAGAATGTTCCGTGAAGTTCATTGTGTTTCTGGAGGCCTTGTGGGTGGGGAGGAAAGGGGGTGGGGGATGAGGGCATGTGTGTGTCCATCTACCAGTTTATAAAATGGGCATGGGCCTCCCCCCCCACCAGAGGCTTTGGAGGCCAGTGCCAGGTTTATCCACCAAAACAGGAGTGGGCGGGGTGCCCTGCCCAAGGAGACACTATATTTTCCAGAATCCCAAGCCCCGGTCTTCTGCATCCTGGAGGAAGGAATTCTCCTCCTCTGCTCTACCTGCCTTTTTGCCACTCCCTCCCGCTTCTCTAGAAGCTGCACCCAGGTGCCTTTTTGCCATCCATGTCACTGAATCCTCCGCTGAAGAAAGGGGTCAGAGTGCGCCCAGACATGCTCCTGTGGTGGGCTGTCAGAGATGCCCCCTAGACACAGCTGCCCCAAGGCTGGGGACTCATGAGCTCGGGCTCTACCAAGTCCCCCCCTCCCTCACCCACTGTGCACCCTGAGCAGGGCTCTGCCTTTCTCTAAGCAGGTCTCTAAAACCCTCTTCATTGGTTTACCCAGACTTTACTCGGAACTTCCTCAGGCCTGAGCACTTCCTGTTTGTCAGCAACTTAGGAAGCAGTCTCAAAATCCAGGAGGAAAATAGATCCATAGACCCTTTCAAGCAGCAAAACTGGGTTGAAATCCTTGGCTATACTTATGTGGCAAGTTCCTTTACCTCTTTAAGGATCTATAAATTGTGGTAATAAAACCCACCAATTTGAAAAGAGGACAAGAGGTTTTAAGGCATCCAAGATAGTGTCTAATACATAATAGCTGCTCAAAACAGCACTTTACCTCCCTTTTTACTCTCTTTTCCAAAAGAGATAATAGACGTTGCATTCATTCATGCAATTCATTCATGGATACATTAAAGTACTTAATGTGACGCTTAATTAACGGCAGGTGCTATTTTTCATTCACTGAGCAACGATAGCATCTATGATCATTTGGGATCGGAAAATGAAAGCACTGCAAGGCAGCTTCAGGAGCACGTAGCCTAGCCCTCATTCTTCAAATGAGGAAACGGAAGCTCAGAGAAGGCAAGGGATTTTCCTGAGGTCACACTGCTGGTAAACTCAGAGTTAGGACTCCACGTAGCCTGCCGATCCTTCCCCTGATGACACATCCAGCCTCAGGCAGCGGTGAAACAGCCATTCAGCCAACATCCTCCGGTATCTGCAGCACCCAGGGTGAGCGCTGGCCACTCTGGGGGCCCTAAAGACCCTCAAGAGCCCACCAGAATGGGGCCAGCTGGAAGGAATTACAAGGCAGGCATTTAAGGAAGCAGTTCCTTTCCAAATCAAATGCATTCTTGCTGCTGCTCTCTAACACTCACATCCTAAAAATTGTTATTGAAACGTGCTCTCCACATCCGAGCTTGACTCACTCTTTGAAATGGAAATCTGGGCGGTTTGGGTGGCTGTTCCTAAAGGCAGACAGGACAGGACGACAGTGCTGGTTGGCAATACCAACGGACTGGGACGGCCTTGACCTTTGGCCAGAGCCTCAGCCTCCAAGGCCACCTGGCAGGCTCCAGAGGGGGCTCCGGAGCTGGGGCCTGGGCCTGAGCAACGCTGACCTTGCCAGAGGCGGGATCTGTTTCTGATACGGTGTGGCAAATTTCTAAATCCCAGCTCTGGGATGGCATTTGCTCCTCGCAGAGAAAGAGCAAGGGGCCCAGGGGGTTCCAATTGATTTCAAAGTAGAACCAGCTGTTGGAATCCTGCAGCACTGATTAGGAAAGTTCACTTCCAGGTTGCGGTTTCCAGTTGATGAAGCCCTCGTTTGCCCCTCGCCCCCCACCCTGGGCTGTGAGAGAGGCCCCCGAAAACTGCAATTGCTGCATTCGTTGATCCAGAGCTGGAAACCAGGCAGAGGCAGGAAGAGGGGCTAGAAAAAATAGCCCCCATCTCTTGAGTACCCACAAGTGCCCGCCGTCAGGTTAGGTGCTTCGTAAATAGGATTTCCCATTCTTGAAACCATGTAGCAACACCAGCATCCCCAGATTTACAATGGAGGGGAGAAAAAAAAGAGATTCAGGGAAGAGTAATTATTATTATCATCATTAGTTTTCTATCTCACAGTTACTGAGGGCTCACCCTACCTTCCTGAAGCAGATTCCGTATCATCTGCCAATTTATTATCCCATCAACCCTGTGATCCCGGCATTAGTATCGTCTTCCTTACACATGAGGACACTGAGACTCAGGGAAGGTAGGGAAGTCCTCCCTCAGCTTGAGATGCCAGCACATAGCTTGTTAGCGCCTGAGCTGGGATACAAATGCAGCAATATAAACAGTAATAATGACAACAGCTACCTATGAGCTCACTATGTGCCACATATACTATGCTAAGTTTTTTTTTTTTTTAATGTATGTTACCACATTTGATTTTCATGATGATCCTCTGCTGTGTATCATATTTTCCTGGCTTTACAAGGCAAGAAACTAAGGCTCTGTCTGTGATCAAGAGAAGAAGAATTCAAATGCAGGTGCTTCTGCCCCTAGAGGGTTAGGTCTTAATCACTGTGATCTCTGCCTCTGAAAGTATCCTAAGGGCTCACATCCCCTGGTTTGAGTTTCTAAGTTTGCCATTCTTTGGTACAATTTTATCACATTATGGAAAAACTGGGAGCTAGCCTCAAGCTCAGCCCCAGGTTTCACAGTGACTGTTCTGTCATTCTTTCCAATAGCAACCTTCAAACGCCACTGTAAAAATGCATTTGCAATCTGAAACTTGCCACAAATGCTATAAACAGACCATTAGTTTAAACGAGTGTTGATTTTGTAGACTATTAAGGATGAAATGAGTTTGATATTTACTAAGTTAGAGGAACATGAAGTTTATGGTTTTTAAATTGCTTTTGAGGAGGCTTACTAGAATTTTCCCTTGTATAAAGTCAGGATGAATAATATCTTTGACAATGTATGTTATGTGTTCTCAAACCGGGGTCCACTTGGCTTCATAGACATCCTTTAAAGCAAGGTGAAATTGACACATCCACCCACAGATATTAGGCACATGCTGGCGTGTCTGTGACCACTGGACACTTTCCAGGAGCTTCCAGCATGGTTAGACTTGTTTGTTAAATTTGCATAAATCTGTGATATGGGTATTCATATGTTCACGCAATCATTCATTTCTATGTAAATGTTAATTGAATGCTTCTGTGTGCAGGGCACCATGGCAGATGCTAAACACCCAAGGGTCTTCCAGAATTTCCAAGTCTCAAGGGGCATGACATGCCACTTAGAGGTCACCACTGATGCCACAGGAGCAAATGGAAGCTCCTAATGCAGGCTGGGGACAAGAGCTATCAGGAAAACATTCAGGAGGAAGCATCCTCTAAACTGATGAACAAAGGGCGAAGTGGAGTTTAAGAGAGTTAAGCAAGAATCCCACGTGAAGCGAAGAGATTCACAAAGGTCTCGAAGGGAGGCAAACAGTCATTGCTAAGTGCTGACAGGGGACAAATGACACCGTCAGAGTGGGGAGAGGGGAGGCTCAGGAGAGATGTGTCGGAGACGTCAGAGCAGGATGCAGAGGCTGGGGAGATGTGAGGAAACACACGCATAAAGGCACCAAGGGCAGAAGTCATGTTGAAGGGTCTGTGAGAAGAGCCACCATCCTGAATGAAGCTAAGCATCCACACCAGCACCACCATTGTCTTCCTCGTGGCTGACACTTACGAAGCACTTACAACACACGTGGCCCTTGTTGGGAGACGATTCTCCATGGGTCTCCCGTATTTCTGCACATTTTGCCGCACACTGACGGCCTTTGTTCCAGACCGTCCTTCAAGGGTGTTCTTTCCGAACAGACATGCAAGATACAATGTTCTTCTCTATACCAGAGAACAGTTTCCCTTGGAGTTCATTACAAAAGATTCTGGTTCCTTGAGCTCAGGGCTCCTCTCCTTAATGCAGCCCCCAGATCTCAGGTATCAGCTGGCCTTCTTCACGGCACCCCATGGGAGCCGGGGCTAGGGAAGGGGCATGAGAAAACACTGGAAATCTGACTGCCACTAGCTCCCTGACCTAGCAGCCATGCCATTGTGCCAGACTGACCTATTAGTTTGCAGGTAGTATCAGATCCCAGACTCGCTTCCAATTCTTAAGAGCCCTGTTCTAAGTGATTTTCCAGCATGAACTCATTTAATCCTCACAAAAATCCTATGATACAGAAATGCTTACCATGCCTATCCAGACAAGAAAAGCCCCCAAAGTGGGATGGTGTTACATCACGAAGGGTCTTGTGTGCCAGGCTGAGGAGTTTAAAGGATTTCGGCCAGGAGAGGAGTCAGAGGAAAACAACATTTTCCAAAATCTCCTCTAGCCATAGTCTGTTGGATGAATTGAGCTGTGAGGAAATCCTGCGAGGAAACAGGCAGGCAAATGTTGGGAGGCAGCACCGGACTCCAGACAGGCTTGATGGATGGGCGAAATGTACCCATGCTAGAATTTCACAAGCCTAAATGTCAGGCCCTGGACAAGACTCCTTAACGCCAATGGCTCCAGCAAATGGCTGGGGAGACGTGACTTAGCAGCACAGCCCTTGAAAATGAGGAAGGAGCCTTCCAGGGACCAGGCAACCTGGGGTGAGTCAGCAAGGGCCGCACTGCCAAAAGGGCCACCGTGATCCTCGGCTGCATGAATAGGCCAGTGTCAGGCAGGAGGCAACAGTCCAGCTCTGGCTAGGCTCCCCGCCGCCCCCAGTCAGCTCGTATGCAGTTCTGGGCCGCACACTTTGAACGTGGCCATGGCGGATGTTTATTGAGCACTTGCCTCGTGTCAGGCTCTGCGTCAGCTCTTTGCCTTCACGATCGGATGTAAAACCCCCAGCAGACAGATGGACCATTATGACCCTCTTGCTTTACACACAAGGAAACCAAGTCTCAGAGACTCTTGCCTAAGGTCTGTCTCCCAGCTAGTAGGTGGTAACACACTTAGGCCTAGTGTCATCACAAAGACTGTGTTCTTAAGAACACCACCTGCTCCTTCCTTTTATTCTTTTTAAAGTTTATTTACTTACTTTGAGAGAGAGAGAGAGCACACAAGGGAGGAGGGGCAGAGAGAGAGGGAGAGAGAGAATCCCAAGCAGGCTGTGCATTGTCGGTGCAGAGCCCGATGTGGGGCTTGATCTCATGAAACCACAAGATCATGACCTGAGCCGAAATCAAGAGTCAGACACTGAACCGACTGAGCCCCCCAGGCACCACAAGCTGCTACTTTCTGAAGGACATTGTCAAAATGGAAGAGGTTCATGAAAGATGCTCAAAGATGACAAGGAAACGAGGAACTGTAGCACTAGTCAAGGAGGAAAGAGATGCTCACGAAAGAGGAACCTGGCCACACACACAGCAGAGCATGCAAGCTATTCCCACGCGTAGGGGCAATCCCACAGAACTCATGTATGTATCTGTGTGGTTCCTCAGAGGCACCAGGAACCATGAATGGGTAAAAATCCCTCTTCGTTGAATCCCTTCCTTCTGTACCTCTGCATGGAGAATCCCTGTGCATCTTTTAAGACCAAACCTGGGCACCACTCCTCTCAAAGCCTCCCTGTTCTGCTCAGGTGCTGCTTCTCCATGAATCTGCAAGACCCTGGACTTGCTTTTGACCACCCTTTTTACCCTAGGTGAAGCGTTCAAGTCCCCCCAGCCAGGGAACGCCTCAAGGGTACAGGCTGTGTTCAACTCTGCACTCCCAGACACCTGTGGATGCCTGGCCCAGAAGAAGCACACTGAATGAAGATAGCCCGAAGACACCCTGGTAAGTAAGAAGGAAAGCCGTGATCCCTAAGAGACACAAAAGTCATGAAATGGATCCAAGAGTGCTAGTTTGCAAAGGCTGGGAAAACAGGGCCCAAGAGACAGGCCTGGACAGTGAGTAACTGGCTCTGGCCAAGGAAGAGGACATTCTGGTTGGCAGAGCTTTTCCCCCTCTTGTTGTGAACTTTCCCCAACAGCATTCAGGCATGGAGAGGAGGGGACAGGAAGGAACCATCCACCTCAGGCAGTCAATGTTCCAACATCTTAATATCCTGTTCTGTGCCAGACACATTCCAGGGGGCAAAAAAAGAACAGGTGCCCTTCCTCCAGGATCCCAAATTCCCCGCACTTCCTTCCCACGGCTCATCACCCCGAATTCGAATTGTCTACCAGTGCCTCCACTACCCCACCAAATCATGAGGCTGGGGCCATGTTTGTCCATCATCATATCCCTATTGCCAACACAGGACCCGACACAGTGAATGCTACAGAGAAGCATTTGAGGGAGGCCCAGAGCAGGAGGGCATAGAACCAAACTAAAAGCTGTATTTGAGCCCAAGCAAAACCCTGGGGAGGATTTTCTGAGCCACCAAGGACCTGACAGATCCTGGCCCCATACAGCACTGCAGCACAGGGAGATTGGACCCGAATGAAATCAGAGTTTGTACCTGTGTGCCTCATGATGGCCAGTGGTTTGGCCTTGCCTGGCCTTCTCTAAGCCGGACAAGTGCCCTCTCATGAGAAGTGTTCACGATCTCCATTCCCTTCCCTCATCCCAGCCCCCGTGTATGAACCTGGATGTTCCATCTGCCTCCAGGGGAATCTGAAGTCTGGAAAAGTAGTGCTCAGCAGCTCTTTCCCTCACGAAAGCACACCTCCTCGTACCTTCTAATTAAACATCTCAGCACACCTAGGAGGCCACGATTCCATCCCTACCCCTTCCCTTTTTACAGTTGGGAGCCAGAAGGGGCTTTCTGGTGCCTGTTCCTTTTTCTGCTCCAGGCCATAGAGAAGGAGTCTGATTTTCAGGGCTTTATGGCTTCTCATCCTGTACTCACCCCTGATTTACCTCTTTCATAGAGGAACTGGGAGGGTAATTATGGCTCCAGGGAGCTTTGAAGGTCAGCATGCTCTGTGGCAGCAGAGGTGTCAAAGATGACGATTAACATCAACAATAAGTATCATGAACAGCAGGGCTTAGCTCTTTTGAAAGGGGGAATGGGCCCACAACTATTTCCCAGTTGCTGAGGCTCCCTCCATTGCTTGTTTTGCTCATACGGAAGATGCCATACCAGAAAGCAGGGGGGGGGGGCTTGGGGTTTGGGCCACAGGCCTCCTATAAAGATCATAGGCCAAATCTGGCCAAAGATGAAGAGAGGGCATTGGTTTGGTAAGTGCTCACTGTGGGACTCGCATTTCGTATCTCTCGAGATGCCTGATTCGGCCCTTGTCTCCCTCATCTTGAGCCATTCTCTCTACCAAGACACAATGGCCCTCTTTTGCTTCCTCCAGCGTGCTCTTTCCCACCCCAGGACTATTGCACGTGCTAGACCCTCTACCCAGAAGGCCTTTCTCATACCCACGATGCTTCACTAAACTTATATCAGCGCATCCTTTGGTCTCTCTTCTGTGCTTCTGGGTGCTCTGTATTTCTCTTTTGCACAGATATTTACTCAATTTCTGCCTTCCCTGCTATGGTGACATGCATATGAGCACGGTCAGAGTTCATCTATGAGCCATTTCATTTCACTCCATTCTCAATACTAAGTTTGACAAAGTAGATAGGTGCCTATTCTGTACATTACACCTCTTGCCAACCTCTCTTAAGTAAGGAGTAGAAGACATCTCAAGTGTAATCAGTGCAAGGTTTCCACCTTATACTTCCAGGTAGGCCTGCACTCCCAGAACTGGAGCATCCTAGAGGAACCAGAAGCCAGCAGAAGTATTCTCTTGCCATATCTTTTATTGCTTAAATTCCAATTGTTGGCCACGTCTGTGCTTTCTGTGCTCCTTGGCCACATGGGGAGAGACCGAGGACTGAGGTGGGCCAGTGGTAACACTCACACTCAGCTACAGTGATTTGTCCAAGGCATACACATGACCTATATCAGGCCAATCACGGGGCTTCCGTGGGACTTTCTACCTCACGATCTATGAAAAAATTCTTCCCTCTCTGATAACAAGCTGAAAAAAATAGAAGCCTAAATGGTACATATATCATCATGTATTTTTCTGTATATATTATATTTTACAAATTTAAAAACACTTTACAAAAGTTGGAAGACAAGCCTGAAGCTTTGGTGATTATTCTAGAAGTTAATGAACATCAGGAGAGAATAAGGCAAATAGGCAATAAGTCAGAGAGCTCAAAGACAGAGGGGTGTTCTGGAACCACTGGAAACAGAGATCTACCCATTCCTGAGGCTGGTTCTCCCCCTACCCTTGATTTATCTGAGCAAATAAATAAAATTTGGCTTAAGCTAGACTGAGCTCAGATTTCTTTTACATGAACTGACTAACCACCAAGAAATAAAAATAATACTTTGTGTTTTATTTATGCCCACTTGGTTACACAAAGAATTTAAAGCTAACACCATTCCTTTGTCTCACATTTTCTGATATATGAAAACTTTACTTAAGATAATCTCTCAGCATAACTTTGCGAGGCAAACAAAGCAAGTATAATTCACCCATTTTACAGATAAAATAACCAAGGCCCAAAGAAGTAAAGGAACTTCAGTCACACAGCTAATAAATGGCAGAGTTTTGACTGGAATCTAGGTTTTCTCCTTCTTCTCTCTGTTTTGTTAATAAATCATGGCTATGAGCACTAAGAGAGAGAGATTTTGGCTGCTTGGGTCCACAAGGTTCCCACAGCTTCTTACTGTGGGTAATTGTGTGCCCTTTAAGAAGTGCGTTTTCATAGCACAAAAACACTTGCTAGAAATACTCCTGAGAAGTGTGAAAGTTGAAGACTATCACAGAGTCTTAGGGGTCTGTCCAACTTGAAATAATACATTAATGTCACAGAGATACCAAGATCCTGACTTGTTTCCAAGGAGAACAGGGTGCTCAGAGCCCGGTGGAAGGAAATACTGGGTGCATTTGGTGAGGAAGGGTCCACTAGTGTTGAAAGAGGCAGGAGGTAAGAGGGACAAGGTGGGAAAGGTCTGCTTTCATGAACTGAGATGTAAGAAGAAGAAGACGGGAAGCTGGAAACCACTGCTATGAAGCCAGACAGACCTGAGTCCAAATCTGGCCACCAAGTCCCAGTTAACATCTTGTGCAAATCACTGAATCTCAGCAAGCCTCTGGCTCTTTGTGTGTGTGTGTGTGTGTGTGTGTGTGTGTGTGTGTGTGTGTGTAATGGGGTTAATAATTCCTTCTTTCAAAATGCATGTATATGGATTATGCATATAAAACGCACCCAACAGTGTCTGGCACACAGTGGTTGCTCAATCAGTTTCTCTTTTCCTCATAGAGGTAATGTTCGCACTTTGTCCTCTGTAAGCAAGAATCCAGTAGGAAACATCTGTGTGACCCAAGGCAGAGGAGTACAATGGTGCACTGTGTTTCCGCGACCGGGCCTTTCACCGTGTGGCCCCAAGCGCCTTCTCCGCCATGATGCCCCTTCCCCTCTTCCTTCTCCCACACTACGCCAACCATCCTGACTGGTTGTCCTTGGGCCAAATCGCATCTTCCCCACTCCACCTGCACCTCAGTGTATTTCCAAACATAATGTTTTCCTGGATGGTTTATTTGCCAATAAGTCTTGCCGTGAAAAAGCTTCTAGAGGCATCCCTTCCTCAGGGTACTGCGTCTTTCAACAGAGAAAAGGGAAGGAAGCAGAAAAGGAAAAGGCAGAAAAAGGCAGAGGAGGGTCTGCAGGATGGGAAAAAAAGAATAGAGGAAATATGATAGGCTTAGTGTTTCAAGGGCTTTCCCCAAGAACTATATTAATAGCCATAGGAAAAAGTTCCATTAAACATCATATTTACCAATTACTATACCCAAGTTTTCTATTTTTGGAAACTTGTACCACACACTCCATTCTCTTACGGTCAACATGCTGTATTAGCCTTCAAGGCTCAGCTCAAATGCTTTCTGAGCTGTGTTAATTAATTCATGTATTTGACTAATATCAATTGAATTCCAGTGATGTGCCACACATTGTTTTGGGTGCCAGGAATACATCGGTGACCAAGACAGACACCGTCCCTGTTCTAACGAAGCTTTGGGGCTTGCCTGGTTTCCCCCTCAAAGATGATGAATGCCCCCTCTCTCTGCTCCCATAACTTCTCCTACTGTATCTGGTTTTATATCCTCCTTCCTTTTTAAAAAGCCTATAAAAAGCATGACAAACTCATCACAGTATGCTTGGGCCTTCCCTGGTTTCAGCGCTGAAAGGCCCATGCAACCTCTCGGGTCCCAGCAAACTAGGACACTTGCTCACCCTACTATAAAGTCAATGCTATGACAACAGCAACAACAAGTCTCTGAAGAAAATCACTCAGTCATCCACTCTTCAATTATTCATTGAGGCTGATTCTTATATTATTATAGCCCATTGTCTCTGTTTTATGTTATATCTCTCCCATTCTACTATGAGCCCATGTTTTTTTCCACCCTTTTGCTGCTGGGCCCCAGCATAAAATAACTTAATTTTATGCAAACCATTGTGTTTCTATTAGTAAACAGTGTACATTTGTGCAAAACAACATTAAAGTATGTGCTTCTACAATTGTTAAACACAGATCTCTATGTACTATCTTGTTTGGAATGTTTGGCAAGTGATAAGATCCATTAAGAACTCCCTCCTCTCCTAGTCTCCATCCAGGCCCTCCTAAGCAGGTACCAGTGTCATCCAGTCCCAGTTACATCTTTAGATGATCCTAGTTTTCTGTAAACTGACTTTAAATAGAAACCTTTGTGCCTTCCACCCATCGGTTGTGGTCCTTCTAGCACAGACACAAAAACAAGCCCAGAATCCTGTAGTAGCCCTTCATGTATAAACAGTGCATTATCATGCTTTTTCCCTCCTGCCACCTCACCTGTGCACACCTGGGATTTTCTTAGGCATTCTGACAGTTTCTCCAACTGTAGCCTGACTGATAAGATGTAGGATTCAGGTCAGAGTCCTCAGAATTTGTCCCGCTTCTCCTCCTTCATAAAGTACCTGAATATGAACAGTTCTCTGATGGGTCTGACTAGAACAGGATTATCATTCCCACCTGCCCCTAGCTTAGTAAAATCCTATAAACATAGCATAAGATCTCACATACTTTTTTTCTTTTTGTGTTCTGGGCCATCTACTTAAGTATCTGGCACATTTTAAGCTGTTAGTAAATTATTGCTGGCTGCCAAGGGCGTCTGGATGCATGTATGCACAGCTTTGCTATGTGAATGGAACACAAGAAAAAATCTTAAAAATACAATCATAAGAAACAAGGACATTATACTGTGTTGTATAGTGACCTCCCCAAATTCATGTTCACCTAGAATCTCAGAATGCGACTTTATTTGCAAAGAGGGTCACTGCAGATACAATTAAACAAGTTAAGATGATATCATACTGAAAGGAAAATTGTAGATTTGGAAAACAAACCCCTACATCTTATAAGAAGAGAAAACAGAGGAGACCTATGCACAGAGGGAAGACAATGTAAAGATGCTGGGGGAGAACACCACGTGAAGATGTAGGAAGAGACTGGAGTACTGAAGCTGGAAGCCAAGGAAAACCAAAGATTGCTGATCACCACCAGAAGCTGGGAAGAGACAGTGGGTGATACCCCTTAGAACCTTCAGAAAGAGCATGGTACTGCTGACACCTTGATCTCATACATCCTCCAGAACTGATGGAATAAATTCCTGCTGTTCTAACTCACCCAGTTTCTTTCTTTTTTAAATTTTATTTATTTATTTAGAAAGAGACAGAGATAGCACAAGTAGAGGAGGGGAAGAGAGAGAGGGAGAGACAGAATCTCAAGCAGAATCTGCACTGCCAACGCAGAGCCTGATGTGGGGCTCAAACTCATTAAACCGTGAGATCATGACCTGAGCCGAAACCAAGAGTCAGATGCTTAACTGACTGAGCCACCCAGGTGCCCCTCTAACCCGCCCAGTTTCTGGTAATTTGTTACAGCAGCTGCAGAAACTAATACAGACAGATTAAATGTTTCACTCTTCCTTTCTTACATTCATCCTGAGAGGATGCTATGAGTGTATTGGAAGAATATTCAACAAAGTTAGGAGAGGGTTCAAATCATGGTTTTATCATTCACAAGTTGTGTGACCCTAAAGAGTAATCTCACTTCTTTGATCCTCAATTTGATCACTAGCAAAATAGGGACACAAATATATAGCATGCAGAATTAGTTTGGTGACCAAGAGTAATAAGGCACAGGTAAGTGCTTTACAAACTATAGAAACTTTTCAGATGTCAGTTATTTTTTTCTCTTTTTTTTAGGTAGATTTTCTATAAGTATGCCTATTTTATTTCCCCCCCTCCAAAGAACCAGCTCATGAATATATTTATGAATTCTACTGTTTTGTTGATTTTCTTTTTTTTTAATTTTTTAATGTTTATTTATTTTTGAAAGAGAGAGAGAGAGAGAGAGAGAGAGAGCAGGGGAGGGGCAGAGAGAGAGGGTGACACAGAATCCAAAGCAGGCTCCAGGCTCTGAGCTGTCAGCACAGAGCCCAGTGTGGGGCTCAAACCCACAAACTGTAAGATCATGACCTGAGCCAAAGTCAGATGCTTAACCAACTGAGCCACCCAGGCACCCCTATTTTGTTGATTTTCTAATTTATTTATTACCTTTGCCTTTTTTTTAATTGTCCTGTTTTTCTTGGTTTTGCTTTGCTGCCCACTTTCTAAAGTCTTAGGTTAGACATTTCATTGCTTTCATTTCATCTATTATTATTTTTAAGTGAAAGAATGAAAGCTATGAATTTACCTCTGACTATGGTTTTGACTGCACTACATACATTTTCAGATCTAGTATTCTGTAGTATTTTCTTTTTCCCCCTAAGTTATTTACAATGTGTATTATGTAAATGTTTCATCTTTGAGTTATTATTACTATTATTTCATACTTAGCAGTGTGTGCTAGCATCACTGATCCAGGACCACATGGTGTTGTCATCACTATTCTCATGCTAGAGCATTACAATTTTCTATAAACATCTTTTAAACATGTACATCATGACTGAATTTTTTTTTAAGTAGGGAGTTTTTATTTTCTCATCATAAAAGCATCAGCCACAAAATATTTTGGATTCAGCTCTCTGGATTCAGACATTTGTCAGTGAGTGTATTTCTAAGGTTTTCTCATATCTTTCTCCAAATTCACCAACAACTAAAGATGAAAAGGAAAGTGTTAGCAGCACTAGTCAATGGCCCTGAACTTGGCTTATGAATTATGTTCTCAGGATTGCAGTCTAAATATTAACCTTCCTTTATGTTTAACGTAGGGCCTGATGTCTCCTTGAAAGCTTCACAAACTACCTACACACAGGGGTCTCTCCTTTCTCAGATCATATACTTTGCTGAGTCAAGGACTTAATCTTAACTCCCAAATGAGACTGTAAGCTCCTTGAGAGTAAGACCATTTCTTTTTTTTTTTTAATTATTTTTAATGTTTATTTTTGAGAGAGAGAGAGAGAGAGAGAGAGAATGCACAAGCAGGGGAAGGGCAGAGAGGGGGGAGACACAGAATCCAAAGCAGGCTCCAGGCTCTGAGCTGTCAGCACAAAACCCGACATGGGCCTCGAAACCACAAACCATGAGATCACGACCTGAGCTGAAGTTGGACACCTAACCGACTGAGCCACCCAGGCGCCCTGAGAGTAAGACCATTTCTTATACTTCTTTTCATCCCTCCTTATACTCCCTAGTATCTAGCTCCAATAAATAGCACCAATGTTTGATTATAATTCTTGAAGATCATTTCTTGAGAGGAAATTTAACTGTGAAATTTAGGCCAGACACTTTCAAGTACTCACATGGTAAAGTAAAGGGCCTTTTAAAAACCTTTGACAAGCTTGAGACTAATACCTTGGGTGCACCTTTGTAGAGAAGAGATAGTGGTATCCCAAACATCAAGGGCTTACATTTCTAGACACTGCAAAAAACAAAAATATCATGTTGAATATCATAGTTGTTCAACTAGAGCTACTTTGGGCTTATGTTCTCCCAAGTATTGTGGTGATGCCCATGGGGTCCAAAATGATTCTAATAAGACTGCAGCACATGTGTAAAATACTTGACAGTTCACAAATGCTCACTTGATGCTCAAGATGACGCTCATCTGTAAAGAAGGCAAGTTAGGGGCTATTATCCCCATTTTAAAACAATTTTTTAAATGTTTGTTTATTTTTGACAGAGAGAGAGAAGAGAGAGACAGAGCATGAGTGGGGAAGGGGCAGAGAGAGAGGGAGACACAGAATCTGAAGCAGGCTCCAGACTCTGAGCTGTCAGCACAGAGCCTGATGTGGGGCTCGAACTCACGGACCTCGAGATCATGACCTGAGCCGAAGTCGGACGCTCAACCGACTGAGCCACCCAGGCGCCCCAGCCCATTTTGAAAAACAGGTGTTTGGGTTTCAGAAGACATTGTGATTTTACCCAGTCACAAAGCTGGTAGATAGTTGGAACAGAAATTAAGCCCAAAGTCTCCGATTATCCATCCTAACTTCTCTAGGCCACAGCTACTTTAAATTGATTTGGATACTCATGATATAAATCTCTGCACTCAGCCATCAGTTTCAATGGCTAAATATTCACTCACCAAATACCCTTTGTATATCCACATGCTTGGAGATACCACACGAAGAAGACACAGTCACTACCCCTAAACAGCGCACAGAAAAGTAACCTGGTTATTATAATGTGCATGACAAATTGTGTTTGTCATGAGTGCTAAGAGAATTAAGATAAATAATGAGGATGATAATAAGTCACATTCATTGAGAACTTACTATGTACCAGTTTCTGTCCTAAGCACACTGCATTGGGGGTAAGTAACATTATGTACCATAATGCCTGGTACGTGACAAGAGTTTAAGTTAGCAACTATGATTACTGCTATAGTTAAAAAAAAATCACCAATAAATTAATAAAAAAAAAAAAAAAAAACAGGCAGCAGTGTTTTATTAAAAAAAAAGTGGGGGGGGGGGGGGGCGGTGAGGAAGAATACTTAAATTTTAAATTATCCAGAGCAACGCAGCAGAGGAGCCCCTAGCCATCTGGGAAAATCAGAACCAAGGGGGAGATGTTGGAGCGGAGTCATCAAGGACAATTGAGGGCTTGCAGACAGGGAGGGGAGGAACATGTCAGACAGAGCAAGAGCACTTGCAAGGACTTGGGCCCTGCGCAGCGGGAAGGGAGAGGCAAGGAAAGGAGGCATTGCCCTTCGGGCAGCCAGAGACAACACACAGAAGAGGAAACGGTGGTGGCTTCCAGCTAGAAAGCAGCGGAGGGTGGAGCTCTCTCCGTGCCTGACCCAGGCACTGAGGGTGAGGCACAGATTTTCCAAGGCTATTTGTTTGTAGGTTACATTTTTCCTGAACAGAATCCAAATTCCTTTGTTTTCACAAAGAGCACCATAGTTTCCAAAGAAAAGAAAAAACAGACTTCTTGGTCCAAGGGCTTTCCCTGAGAAATATCCTAATGGCTAGGGGCCAAGACAGGGTTCCATCAAGCTCTGCACTCATAGAACAATAGAGCAACAGGCTGGAATCTTCTCCAGAACCTACAAGAAAATGGGACTTCGAAGTCTTTCCCTGGGAGGTTTTTAAATACAAGTGCTGGGTCCTGTTGGTTCTGCCCCGACCGTACCCTCCCACGTGAAGTTCCCAGAATACTGCACGCAGTGTGAAAGGTCTGCGCCTTGGCAGGCTCTGTCACTTACAGTGACAGTCCTTCCTCCTCTTCTCTTTAGAAGAGGCCAACCTAAAGTCTCCTCTGTGAGCCTTCCCTGGCAACATTCCCACACCTCGGTCCCTAACACCGGGGTGGGCAGGTAAGTGGGTGGCTTTGACCTCCGTTCTCGTACAGAGCCGTGGACCCAACTCTGTGGGGCAGTCATCCCACTGCCCTGTAATTAGAGCATATCTTCTCCCCCAATCACCCCCACCCTCTCTTTCTCTTAATTTTGTAAGCCAGTGATGAACCAAGAATGGGAGGTAGGAGCAGTCCTCCCCGGGTGCAGGTAATAAGGGGGTATGTTATCTGTTACAAACTTGAAAAAGTAAATAATTTTTTAAAATTGTTTGTAGTAAGTCAGTCATTTTCACTGTCACCCTGTAATTCTGCACTATGTTAGAGATAAAATGTTACTCCTCTCCAGAGCAAAAGGTATGTAGCCAGGGGTACACCCTTTGATATATCCCTCCCATTCCTGTGAACACTCCCATTCCTGCTGTGCGGGGGAAAGAACATGCTGTCGGTGGTCGCATGCGATGTAGGGCAGAGCCTTTAGTCAGTCAGCAGTTACTCAGTAAGGCCATTATGTGCCAGGTACCATTTTACACGTTTTGTAGCCAATCTTCCCAAGGGCCATAAAATATACGCACCCGTATTTGGTTGTTTGTCAGATGAGGAAACTGAGTCTCGAAGTGCAGTTCAATGATTTGTCCAGAGTTCTACCACAAGGAGGTAGTGGAGAGGAATTCGAACAAGATCTGTGCAGCCCAGTGTCTGTGCTCTCTCCCCTGTGCCTCCAACAGCATATGAGCCTCATACCAGGGCCTAGAAGGGCCCGCCACACAGCCTCTTCTTGAGGATATCACAGCCTAACCGAGAAAGGACCTCACGCAACCCGCCATAATTCAGCCTAGCATGTGACAAGTACGTTGGGAATAAACCAGACCAACCCCCCAAGAAAATGCAAGAAATAAAGCAAGAAAAGTAAAGGCCGAATGATTTACAGAGCAAGAATATCAGTTAGGCGCTCTGTCCTAAGCCAGAGTTCATTTGGTTCCTGAAAAACAGAAGTTGGCATTTTCGTGGTTTCAGAGACATAATAGGCACCAGTGGGGACCCACAAGACAAGGCAACGTGATGGTAAAAGTCTGGGCCTGGGAATTATTAAATGTTCTAGAAGAGAAATATCAAGGCTCAGAGAGGTTAATTAACATGCTGAAGCTCACACAGCACTCCACGCAGTTGAAAATGGAGATGGAGTCTGAATCTCAGTCCTTCGGCCTTCACATTGCTTCCCTGCCCTTTTGGAGTAAAGTGTGTATTTATCTCCCCTCCAGACTGAGTAAAAACAAAGCCAAAGTTTGCAAACTGTGCCTGAGGGCCTGGGGGCCTGGGCCCCTGGTTGTCCCTTGACTGTCCTGGATCCCATAATCACTATAGGATGAACGTTACACGCAGGAGGCAGCCCTGAGACAAAAGAACTTCCAGATCATCCTCTTTTATTCTATCCTTATTGTATCAGATAATGTCACTGTTCCAACCACATTCCCTTGGGATTCGTTTTTATTGTTTCCTGGGTGGGGGTGGGGTGCACCCACCTCTGTGTGCCTTCAATGGCCAGTGCCACAGCTATTCCTGGGAAAAACGTCAGGTGCCATAGCTCCCTGGCCTAGGCTGGGGATAACTCTGGGATGTAACCCACACTCCAGAGTCCCCCAACAGGGTCAAGCTGAAGCCACCTACCCTCTACAGCTGGCATCTTAGTGCCATCCCCAAATTTACAGTGAAAGTAACTTTTACATTTCAGTTAAAATAACCATGGGATGGATTAGGCAGATCCCTTTTATTTTTTGATTTTTCAATGTCTTTTTTAATGTTTATTTATGTTTGAGAGAGACAGAGACAGAATGCGAGTGGGTTGGGGCAGAGAGAGAGGGAGGCACAGAATCTGAAGCAGGCTCCAGGCTCTGAGCTGTCAGCACAGAGCCCAACGTGGAACTTGAACTCCCAAGTCATGAAGGCAGATTCTTTTTTAAAGCACAAACACAAGGGGCACCTGGGTGGCTCAGTCAGTTAAGCATCAGATCTTTGGCTCAGGTCATGATCTCAATGGTTCATGAGCTCAAGCCCTGCATCAGGCTCTGTGCTGACAGCTCAGAGCCTGAAGCCTGCTTCAGATTCTGTGTCTCCCTCTCTCTCTCTCTCTCTCTGCCCCTCCACACCTGTGCTCCATTTCTCTCTCAAAAATAAATAAACATTTAAACAATTTTTTAAATAAAGAAAAAACACTAAATGCCACCTATTTTACACTCAGAAACTCATTCTTTGCTCTACTTTGATCATTTAAACTCATTTTTAAAATCATATTGTTCTTATATTTTGCCCCACAAACCTTCATTTGTTTCTGACTAAAAGTTATAAAAATATGACCAAAGTGTTTGGTCCAATTTCTTGGCTAATCAGCCATATTCCATTCATTCACTTACTCACCCACAGCGGGGTTGAACTCAGAACAAGATGCCAAGGCTAATCTTATCTCACCTACTAAATTATCATCTGACTCCAACAGCTGCCATTGAAAACAAACCAATACCTACCCCAGCCACTGTCCATGCTGTCACTTCAGCCATGCTATTGTTCCTCAAGGTATCCAGTTGTTTCTACCCCAGGGCCTTTACACTTGCTGTCCCTTCTGCTTGCAATATACTTCCTACAAACCTTTTCTGGCTCCCTCCCTCCCTTCATTCTGGGTTCTGTCAAGTGTTTCTTCTTCAAAGAGCCTTTCTTGACCTCCCCGTCTAAAATAATCTGCCCATCCCCCACTACATGTGTCTTTTGTGGTCTTGATCTTTTTTCATAACATTTATTACCAGTTGAACTGATATATTTGCTATTTATTTATTTGTCTTTCTCCTCCAGGAGAATGTGAATGTCATGAGAGGAGATTTTTTCTTTCTACCTTGCTCATCATATCCATGATTCCAAGTAGCACCAGGACAACAAAAGCCAAGATTTTTGGAATAAACAAAGAATGAATGAAAAAAAAGTTTTCTCCCGCACCTCTTGTTTATAAAATAAAACCTTCCCAGGGAAAGATTATAAAAGCAAAGGTGTGGAAACTGGGAGAGTTACAGCTTCAATCCCATGAGCAAGTTTCTATGGATCAAGGAACTCTCTACCCCCAAAACCTGCAGTGGCTCCCTATTACTTCAACAGAGGTCAGTTGTACATAAGAGCTTATAGCCTGGGTGAAGTCTTAAGACTATTACAATAAAAAAAAAAAAAAAAAAAACACCCTGATAGTGACCTGTGTGTATATGTGTATAATGTATTTCATACACATTTACTAAATGCTTGCTGTATGCCAGGCCTTCTGCTGAAAAAAAAATATAAAGATGCGGTTCATCCCCAAACACCGTAATTTTGGTAGTAGTGGTGGTGGATGCCCAGGGAGGCCAAAAGTGCTAAGAGAGAACCAGAGCCACAGAGAGAGAGAGAGAGGCTTGCAAACAACTCTTAAATATTAAAACCAGGAGATGCTTCTACACAGGCAGGCAGTGAAGAGGAATCAATTCCCTTTATTTGGATGTAGGTGAAAGTCCAAATGACTTTCTTGAGAGAGCTGCATTTCAGCGGAATCTTAGGGGGTAGGAGTTCACCCAGCAAACAGGAGAGGGTGGGGAGTGAGGGCTTCCAGGCAGACGAACAGTCTGAGCAAAGGCCTGGAAGAATGACGCTTTCTGGAAATACAAGTGATAAAGTCGGCCGGAACTGTGGACTCTGTGATAGGTCAGGATGAGAGACCAAACTGAGAGGTAAGCAGGTATACTTGGAGGAAAGACACTGCACTTGGAGTCAGACAGCCCCAAGTCCAAGTGCTGGCCATGTCATGAGCAAGTCACTTGCCTCTGGGCTCCAGTTCCTGGGAAGTAAATGTGCTGGGGGTGGGGGTCAGATCCACAGCTCTCCGCTGGGGACTGAGGTGAGGAGCTGGAACCAGAAGCTCCAAGGAGGCTTATTCTGCTTAAAGACAGAATGCTGAAAACTGTGTCCTTTGGCTCTGATTTTTTTTTTTTTGAATCATGATATTTCAATGATTTTGAATCAGAAACTCATTAGAAGGATGTGAGGTTTCTGTGTTTATCTAGGGTGACCTGGGTTATAAAAGAGGCAGAGAATCCCGGGCTGAGCTGATCTTAAAGTCCCCTCTGACTCTAGCCTCCAGTTCTAAAATGACCGACAGCTAGGCACACAGGAAAAAGCAGACTCCTGCCATGACTCAGACACTAAACTTGGAGTCAGACCCAAATTCCAGCTCAGACTCTGCCCCTTATTCTCTGGTGACTTAGGCAAGTGAATGAACTTCTTGGACTGTCAATTTCTTCCACAGCTTATTTTCCTCACAGGCTTATTGTCAGGTTCACTTGAAACAACGGACTTCCAAGCAACTGGCACATAGTAGGTATGCAATAAATGTCAGTCGAGGATAAGGTCTCTAACTGCAACCCAGTCCCGGATTTCAACAGCTTTCCCTGAGCGCCTACCATGAGCTGAATGCTCTCCACAGGCCATCTCATTTACAAGAAGAAACTCAAGATTTAATACTATGTCATCAATCGAGTTCCCCGAATTGTCTAAAGGTGGTTTTGACCCTTTAGAATGCACCCATGATGAATGATGGGAACTTAGGGTATGCTGTCTGGAATCAAACCAGGCTTAAAATCTTTTAAAATTTAAAGCTGCTTTTTATTACTCTGGAAACCTACCCACTGCACGCTTTTATTTCTAACCGTTACGGGTTTTCTCTCTCTCTCTCTCTCTCTCTCTCTCTCTCTCTCTCTCTTACTTTCCACATTTAACTCAAGGCTTCAAATGCAAAAGCCAAGCTTGAAGTGATCGTAACATTTAAGCGATGAATGTAAGGACAGCTTACACTTGCATTGCAGGAAGATCTACATTCTATATTTAATAGCTTCAGCCACTTACAGCAAGAGTTATCACAGGGACCCCACAGAGGGAGGGTAGGAAAGGGAGAATTCTACAGCTTTGACTAAAGGTGTCAGAGTCATAAGCTCTCTGGGAAATGATTAAGTGATAAATACAGTAAATTCACCCTCAGTTCTGGGAACCCCACAGCACAGACAGTAACTCTCAGAGGCAGAAGCAATTATTATTATTAAAAGGTCTAAACCTTAAGGGTGTGCTGTTTCGGCCTATGTAACTGGAAGATCACTAAGTACAGGAAAGGAGGAACTCAGGTGTGCAAAGCACCTACGGACACCAAGTGCTCTAACACCTAACACACCTCGTGTCCACGCTCCATGTAAGTACTTTTAACTGGTCCAAATATACAGGAAGGGGGAAACAAACAATGTTGAGTACCTCCTGTATACCAGATGAATACAACATGCACATAAAGTATAATAAAGTGGATGCAGTGCTTAAGCAGACATAAGGAAGGCCAGTAAACTCAGAAAGGAGCCCCTGCTCTTGTTAAGGAGGTGACTGCTCGATGTTCTTCCCGGATGCATCCCCACGGCCTGGCATAACGCCTGGTACATTCAGTAGGGGTTAAGAACATGGAATGTGGAGCCAGATTTTGTGGATGCAAATCCTACTTTGTAGCTGCGTGACCTTAGGTAAGTAACTCAACCTCTCTGTGCCTTGGCTTCCTACTTGTGAAACGGGATAACAGTGATACCTCTCTCATACTGTAATTGTAGCATTAAATAAGCTAATAAGTGCAAAGTGCTGAAGACATGGCTGGCAAACAACAAAAGTTGCAAACGTAAACACTTGTGG
Source organism: Panthera uncia (assembly GCF_023721935.1). NCBI lineage: Eukaryota > Metazoa > Chordata > Mammalia > Carnivora > Felidae > Panthera > Panthera uncia. The sequence goes on from NW_026057585.1 coordinate 57,871,205, forward strand.
ACTTGCCAGATACTGGGGAGCTCATCTGTGCTCACCCCCACCCTGTGATGTACAGTGTAATAAAGCTCCCTTTTCCAGGTGGGGTAACTGAAGAACGTACACCTGCTAGGTCATTGAGTTCTTAATTGGCCTAACTTAAATTCCTACCTGGGCCCGCCTAACATTAAGAGCAAAACATAGCATTTAATTGTTTTTGTTTTTAATATTCTAGGCTTTGACGGATAGGCACACATTTACTTTTTATAGCAATTACATGACGTAGTAAGTGTTGCTTACCCCCATTGTACGGATACAGAAACTGAGAGTGAGCTCCTAAGTAATTTTCTCAAGGCCTGATAATTAGCCAATACCAGGATCGGATTTAAGTCCAGACTCGACACACTGTCCCAACACACAAGGAGAGGGCCTCTGGTCCCAGGTGTCTGGGGCAGTCCTGGGTCCTGCGCCCCTGAGGGGACAGATGGCCGAGAAGAGCTATGGCAGGGAGGATGCAGGGCGCTCCCACTGCGGGGCCCCTGGCTGTGACCCCACCTGCGCCGGCGCCTAGGTCGTCCACCCGCCCTCCCAGCCCCTCACCCGCGTGTCCCTTTCGCTTTCAGCCCCAGCCACGCTGGTAGCCTGCATTACTCAGAATCGCCCCCACTTGGCTGGCTGAGTGACAAAGATCAGCAGCAGTTGTCCGAGGAAACCTATTTGCAAAATAGGACTCCCGCCCGCAGCAGAAAGCACCCGGCGGACTGACGGACGGCGGGCTGGGAGTCCGGAAGTCGCGGTTCCCCGCCCCCGCTTTGCTTCTCGCGTTCAGTGGCTTCAGGCCTCAGTTTGCCCGTCTATGTAAATAGTGTCAACAATGCTTCTGCCCAATACATCGAAAGGTGAACGGCGTGTAAACAGCCTGAAATTTCTTTGAAGTCCCCTATTTTCAGCTAAAATGATTACAAGAGCTTTATATTCTTAGCCATCATTGTTTTACTAAGAATCCTTTTTTTTTGTTTGTTTGTTTTAATTTGAAAAGGAGTAAAATTCTCACCCAGGAAAAACAATCTGTGGCCATCCTGCGGTTCAAGTCCCCCTGTGAGACCCCCAAGGAAGCTCTGGAAGGCCCTTTCAACTCCCACTCGGCTGTTGATCGGGTTCGTTGTGGTTATTTTCTATTCTTTACCGTTAAGACCTTTAGGAGCTCACGGATGACAGGTGGGGTAGAGAAAAGACTGGGTTTTGCAACCAGATGTGTTCGGTTAGGGTTTCTTGTTCCGCCGTTTTCCGCCTGTGGACCCTGGTCAAGCCATTTAAACGTGCTGAGCCTCAGTCTCCCGTCTTTAAAATGGGGAGAATACCCCCCCTCCCCCGTCAGGGTTGGTATTTGGTATTTGTCAGTGGATGCGGGTGCTAATGGGCGGGGACTCCGAAGGTCTACGCCCCGGGGCTTCTGCCCTCGGCTCCGCCTGGCGGCCCCCAGCGCCCCTCCCTGCTCCAGTGCGGGGCGCGCCGGCTCCTCGACCTGCCAGGCCCGCGCCGCGTGGTGGCACCGGAGCCGCCCCCCCGCCCGCCCGCCGGCTCTGCCCGCGGGACCCGCGGCGACCTGCAGGCGGAAGGCCTGGCTGTATTTACACAGAAAGCAGCCGGTGGAGGCTGGCTGTGTACGGACGAAACGCTGGCGGGCTGGGACCGTCGCCGGGGGAGGCCTTCTCCTGATAGGAATCTGTGAATAAATCAACACGCGAATGAAAGAGCGCGTTGAAATGGATCCCAGGAACACGACCCAAAGGCGGCCTTCGGAATCAGCCCACACGCCCCGTCCCACTGGGTAGTTCGGCAGACAGAGGCTCAAATGAGTGATGGCCAAGCCAGACGTCTCGCCACAGAGACCCCACTGTCTAGGATCTCCTGTGTGGCGCGACCTCGGGTCGGGCGGGCAGTGGGAGCTGGATCCTGAGCAAGGGAGGGAGAGGGAACCCCGCCGTCTGAGCACCCACGACTCGCTGGGCACTGTTCTGTGTCATCTCACGGACCTCTCACACCACGCTTTGAGCTTGGTGTTCCCATGTTTCACCTGGGGAAACTTCGGCTCAGAAAAGCGGAGTCAACTGGCCCCAGAACACAAAAAGCCTGTAGGTGGGACAGCCGGGAAGCAAACACAACTCTGGCCAGGCTCGTCCCACCCAAACGTGCTGCGGGGGTGGCCCAGGGGTAAGGCACAAAATGCGCGCTTGCGACGTCACTGGAGCAGCTCGGTCACCCGGCCGTTTCTGGGAGCCGCCCCTTCCCTCCTGTTCCTTTCCAGGCAAACGGGAGGCCCAAAGCCTCCTCCAGTTGTACCTGTCAGCTGATTCGCCGCTGCCCCTCCCGCTCGCTTGATTTAGCAGCCGGAAGTCGCACTCCCGGTGACCGCTGACCCAGAGCCCCTAGCCGTATCATTGCCAAAGCTAGCGTCGCCCTGGAAGACCTACAGGTGCGCCCAGGGAGCGCATTTCTCCTGTCTCCGCCCGAGTCGTCACCGGGCTGCATCCGGTCCCGGAGCAATTGAAACCGGTCCAGCCGCCCCTATCCCGGCAGGGCCCCGCCCACGCCCACCCGGGGGAGGCTCAGAACAGCTTTCTTCACTTTCCCTGGCCCAGCTCCTGCCGGGGGCGAGCAAGGGAAGCTGGTTGCTCAATGTGCCTGAGGACTGTTCTGGTTCTCATGCGATGTGTTGACCAACCTCAGCCAGGGGAGCCCAGCTCAAGCCACCCAGCACGTACAGAGGCTTGGGCGTCCGGGTCCACTGGGCAAGCCCTTAGGGTTCCTCATGGGACACCTGGACCCTGTGCTCTGTGCCAGCCCTCCAGCATCAAGTCCCATGGAGAGGGTGGGCAGGATGTGGTGGGCTACCCCAGCCCTCTGGGTCCCTCCTGCTGTCAGAGGGTGTGGGGGGCTGATGTCAGGCTTGACCCAAGGCTGGCACACTGACCTCTGGGTGGCCCTGCATCAGCATATGCCCAAGGATCTATAAGGCCTTCTTCCCAAAGCCTCAGTTCTTTGCTTTAGACCTCTTGGCCAAGAGGAAGGCTTGAGCAGTAAAGCCTGGGAAGTGACAGAAGGAATCTATTCACAAATAGTTACTTAGTGCTAGGCACTGTACTAAGCCCTGGGGAGAACACCATGACCCGGAGACAGTTCCTGCCCTCACCCGGTCCCAGACCGGGGAGGCATCAGGCAAGTAACAGGTCACTTTAGCTGCGGGCAGGGAACCATTTCCTGGAATGCATCTGGGAGAGGACCCAAAATTGGCTGGGGGTGAAGGTGGGAGGCCTGAGGAAAGACTTTCTCAGACTTCAAACACTGCCCCTTTCCTTCCTTCTTCCGCCTTTCTGCGTGCGTTTCTGGGGTGCCTGAATCATGCTTAAGAGCTCAGGGCACAGTTGGTAGTTTTCAAGGGGCAGCAGGTCGTGGAAGTCATGGTGTTGTGGTTAAAATGCCAGGGCTCTGGCTACAGCCACTTACTTTACCCTTGGTGATGTGCATAATTTCTCTGAACTTGGGTTTCTTTACCTGTGAAATAGGGCTAATGATAATACTGGCTTCATAAGAACAACGCCCAGCCTAAGGCAGGTATCAGTGAATGGAATCTATTGCGTTATTTTGTTGTGGTTCACATTTTCTTCTGATCCTCTTGACAACATCTTGTGTGGCGTGGCACGGGTAACTTCGTACCCATTTTACAGACGAGGAAGCTATCTTGTACAAATTAACAGGATTGCCCAGGTCTGGTACGTTTTCAAGATTAGGACCCTGAGGAGAAATGGCCTCCGGCAATAGGAGAGATACTATGACCTTCACCTGCCCTCCCTGAAACCCCAGATGACTGGCTGAGACTGAGCTGTCTGGGGAACTTCCTTTGACCTAAATCCTATCAGCTATACTGAAACGGCAGCCAGAAAATACAAACAGCCGCACCCTCAGCATTTTTGTCCCAACATGCATTCCATGCCAGGGGATTTCTTTTTCAAGGACTGCTTTAAAAAGGGGAATAATATATGCTAACTGAACACCAACTATGTGCCACACACTACAGCAGACATGCTTATGTGGGTTTTTTCACTTTATGTGGGCAGGGAAAGGAGGAGGAAGGAGATCAGGAAGGATCAACTTACCACAACTGCTCTCCATAATGGAACTTGACATATGCACATATAACCTTGAGTGTTCTTTTTAAAAATGCAAATGTGACCATGTTATTCCACCTCCCTCACTTAAAAATCTCTCAGTGGTCTCCCACTGCCTTCACACAAAGTCCACACTGCAGCAAGGCATACTCAGCTAGCCACATTATCACATCTGCTGCACCCATTTGCCTCCTAGCCTTTGCACATGCAGTTCCTTCTTCCTGGAGTGCCTTTCCTAACTCTCCGCTTCCTTTCCTACTTTTATTTGGCTAAATGCTATTATCCTTCGGCTCTCAGCTTTAGATGGCACCTTCTCCAGGAAGCATTCCTTGTCCATTCAGACAGGGCCAGCCTTGTCTATACTCTATTGGAAATATTTGTTTAATGGTCTGTCCCACTAGATGGTGAGCTCCTTAGGGACGGGGACTATGCTTTGTTCCTCTGTCCTCAGCACCAAGCATAGTGTGCCTTATAACAGGCATTAGATAAATGTTGAATGGATGGATGAGAAAAAGTTGAGCGTGAAAATTATTCCCATTTCACAGAGGAGAAAACCAGGTCTCAAAGAGGGCAAAACTGTCTATGTAAGGTCAGACAGCTGGTTAGGAGATGAGTTAAGCTAGAGCTAAGTCCCTGTAAATCCACTCAGTCTTGAGTCACCATGTCACTTATATTAAAGATAATACAACCTTCTAATATTTCTCCTCGAAGTTGTTCCTAGCACTGGTTTTCAATATGGCACAGAATCAGGACCCGAGTCCTGATAATGTAATAATTATAAACACCAGTCATCAAGAGTACAGTTAGTCCCAGGTCCTGACTATAGGTGCCTGAGACGTATTATACCTCATAACCTCTTAGGTCAACTTTGTGATGTCTATTTAAAAGATTAGGAAGCTGGTTCAGAGAGGTTAAGTGATTTGCCCAGGGTCCCACAGCCTTCAAACCCAAATCAGTCTCCAACTCCTAAGCCCGACTTCTTTCTGCCTCCTCAGGCAGCCTCTTGGCCGTGATCCTGGGGCCAACACTCATGTGGCCCTTGCACCCCAAATGGGCCCCCTTTTCTCTCATGATGGGACACAGATGAGACTCCATAATTTTTCATGGTCCTCTGGACTTGGCCCAAGTGTCATACAAACACTGGCACCTTTCTCTGGCCACTCTTCTCTTCTCCCCTGTGGTTCCGGCATCGGTACCGGCTTCTCCTCTGGGGAAAACACAAGGCAAGGGAAGCAGTCATTGTTCCTTGTTCCCAGTAATGGCCCCCTTGAGAATCGGGCAGGTAGGGGCAGATCCCTCATTCTCAGGTGTCTCAATAAACAAACTCTTTAGCAATTACACACACCCTTGGCCAGAGCTCCCACGACCTTTCCTGACTCCTAGAAACTGTTCCCCAACTCTAAGGTCACCCCAAGAGCTTCCTTAAGGTGCTTGCATTGACTTATTTATGCAAGATGTTCAATGAATATTTGAGTATCTATTACATGACTGACATTGTTCTTTCAGCTAACAGTGTTTCCCTGGGCGCCCTGTCCCTTTAACTATCTGAGATGAGGGAGTTCAACCGAGGCATCTACACCAGACTGGAAGGTCCGAGAGGGCAGGCACTACCTCTGCTGTGTCCCTCTGTCCCCATCACCTGACATATGGTAAGCCATTATTAAATATTTGTTGAATGGCTGTATGGCTAAATATTACAAGATCCATTCATCCCTTAAAATTGCCACATGCCCTCCACTTAGAGAGATAGGCTCATGGCATGTTACGGTCAAAAGAGACTACAGAGGGAAAAAAATACCTACTCTAATCCCCTCCTTTTGCAGAAAGGGAGGCCCAGGGAAAGGAGATACAGAGTTCAGAGAAGACTCTGAAGTACGATCCAAGCCTCCTGACTTTTGCCCAAGTAACCTTCTCTGTGTTGGGACCCTGCTCCAACAGCAGAAACATATTCCCATCTAATCATCACGACCACCATCTGGGGACAGGAGCAAGGAAGAAAGAGCATTGCCACTGCCAAACACCACAAGAGAAAACTGGGGCTCAGAGGGGAAGTGGAATGTACCCAAGGTCACACAGCCAGAGCCTAGGCTTTCTCCACCACAGCCACATTAAGAGCCCACTCTCCCCCAGCCTCTCCGCCTGTTTGCTCCCTGCTTTTATGAACCTTAAAAGAGTTTTGGGTGGTTCAGTTGGTTAAGTGTCAGGCTCTCAGTTTCGGTTCAGGTCATGATCTCATGGTTGGTGAGTTTGAGCCCCACGTCCATTGGGCTCTGCACTGACAGTGCAGAGTCTGCTTGGGATGCTCTCTCTCTCTCTCTCTCTCTGCCCCTCCCCTGCTTGGGCTTTCTCTCTCTCTTTCTCTCTCTGTCTCCAAATAAATAAATAAACTTAAAAAAAAAAAGAGTTTTGAGAAGAACTGGCCCTAAGGTTGCAAAGACCTTTATCTTTATCATTCATTCCACTTCTGAAGGTTTGGTCAATCTGTCTGCCCAGTGCAAAACCTGAGACCATTCAGGTATTCAAAATCGTCAGCCCTTAAAAGGGCTGGTGGCCCCACTGCTTGTCTCAGAGGCCAAATGTTCTCAAATGGCACCGAGGACTTCTTTCTACCTGCTGTGGTGACACTGTGCAAGTAGGGAGCCAGGGCCTTTGGTCTTGGAGACTATTTGAGCCCGTCTGAAATCTCAGAGGCCCTTCTGGATGTTGAGCACAGAGGCTTCTCTGACCATAGGCTCATCCACACTATAGGTCCAGCCCGTACCTTCATGGCCAGCGCCACCTCAGGAGCCAAGTACTGTGATGATAACAGAGAAAGGTCTTCAAAGGAGGCCAGATGCCTTAGGAAAAAAAGAAGAAAAAAAAAAAAAAAGCCAAATGAGTGAAAGTAGCCACGTTCTACCCTCCTCACATCTCACTCAAGTGACCTGACTCGAAGATTTTTATCTCTGGGTCAAAACACTTCAGTTACTCAGGAATGAAAAGATAAAGCATTTCTTTTTCTAAAAGAGCAGGGGTGGAGTCAGTATGCCAGCATCCTGGGTCATGAATTAGTAAAGATAATTTACAACTTAATTGAAAAATGAAATGTCTTACCGATAACTTTAAAATGCCAGGGTGGGGGCGCCTGGGTGGCTCAGTGGGTTAAGTGCCTGACTCTTGATTTTCGCTCAGGTCATGATCTCACAGGTTGGTGGGATTGAGCCCCACATCGGGCTCTGCACTGACAGCTCCCTCTCTCTTGGTCCCTCCCCTGCTTGGGCTGCTTGGGCTGCTTAGGCATATGTGCACCCTCGCACGCGCGCTCTCTCTCTCCCAAAATAAATAAACAATAAAATAAAATAAATAATAAAAAGTAAAGTAAAATAATAAAATTAAAAATAAATAAACACAAAGTAAAATAATAAAATTAAAAAAATAAATGTAAAGTAAAATAATAAAATAAAAAATAAAAGAAATGTAAAGTAAAATAATAAAATAAAAAATAAAATAAAAGTAAAGTAAAACAATAAACTTAAAAATAAAATGAAAATGAAAATGAAATGAAATAAAATGAAATAAAATAAAATAAAATAAAATAAAATAAAATAAAATAAAATAAAATGCCAGCATGGCCTGCTGTTTGGACAGCGCTGGGCAGGAGCCCCAACTTGCTCCACACCAGCAGGGTGATCTTGAGCAAACAGCTGCACCTTCCTGAATCTGTCTCCTGGACTGAACAATGGTGCCCATGGTGCCCCCTTGGCAGGGTTTGCAGGGATTTAAAGTGATGTTACAGATGTAAAGCACCCAGCACCATGCCTGGCACCAAGTGGGTGCTAAACAAATATTACTTCCTTCTTTTTTTTTTTTTTTTCTTTGTTTTTTTTTTTTTTTTTAAGAATAGAGAATGAATTGTGCTTTGGAAATAAAATAGTCATGGAAAAACCCAGGAGCCCCCAGTGAAGTAAAGTTCCACCAGGGCTTAACAGAGCCATTTCCCAATCGTTTGTTCAAGGACCAACCCTCGCCCGTGTGACCGGCTTCCCACACAGAGGGCTTGTATGCTTCCTTTCCTGTTCTCCTTGAGCAGGGCCTTGCCAGCAAAAATGCATTTAGCCTCTCAAAATGCAGTGAGGACGACTCACAGGGAAGGCACATCAGCATGCCGGTTATTTGACATGTGCACACAAATACTAAAAACGCATGTGATGTGATGCACCCTGATGAAACAGGGGCTCCCCTCCACATACATTCAGCAAAACAGGGGAGCTGAGGGGAGACAGCGGGAGCTCTGGAGCCTGATGAACGTGGGTCCAAAGTCGGTTCCTTCCTTTAACAGTGGTTAAAGGGAGCAAGGGAGCAAGGGAGCAAGTCCTTGGAAGCGCCAGTCGCAAAAGATGGTAATTACAATACTTAGCCTTGGGGCTTCTCGCAAGGATCATATAAGACGATGTCTGTAAAAGAATGGTCCAGAACGCTTAAAGATAGTTGTTGCAAAAATGCCAAGAATCTGATATGGGAGGAGAGAGGGGAGTCTAGCACTGAGCTCACTTTCTTTATGGTGTTTTACCCAATAAACTGGCCTCATCTGTTTCTCAATTCCTTTGGGGGCTTTTTGCCTCTTAACAGGAAGGCTTTGACCTTAGCTGGCTTTGCTCTGTCATAGGACCTCTTTGCGTTTTGCCTCCGCAAATGAGCCAGCCCACCATCCGAGTGTGAATGCCATGCTTCCCTCCTACATCTCCCGCCACAAGCCACTCACAATTCCCAGTGCCCAGCACACAGCTGGGGATAGCAGGTCCTCACTGAAGGCTGGGAGAAGAGAATCGAACTCATCTCTACCCTCAAACCTCTTCCCCAACCCCTGCCCTCCTTCCCTGCCTCGTTTGAGCCTGGTTATATGGGATGGCCAGCAGTGAGCAGGAAGGACAGGGACAAAGAATGGCACAAGAGTGACAGTCCAGATTAGGGTATGTTATTTTGGAATGGGAAACAAACAAAAAGGCACTGCACACATAGAAATTCGCCCCCTCCTCTCCTTCTCTTTTATCTGACAAACTGGAAAAGGAAGGTCAAGTGAAGCAGTCCAGACCTGAGACAGGTTAGAATCTGAGGATACCATTAGCAACTATCTTGCATGACACTTTCCCCAGCTTTGTCTCATTTCAATCTTTACACCATCTTGGTGAGGCAGATGCTGTTAAGCCCATTCTACAGATGGTAAAACTGAGGATAACAGAAGCATAGCCATTTGCCTGCAATCAAGGAAATACCAGATATGGGGCTCAAAACTGAGCCTGACTTCTCCAGATCCCAGGTTCTTCCTATTATGGGGGCCGTTTACCCATAGGACAAAAATGGAATTCTGAGCCCTGGGCCCATCACAGACTCTCCTCTATCCTGGCCCAACCCTGACAATCCATACACCTAAGCGACATGGAGCTGCTCACTTATTCAAGCTGTACTTGTGATCTGCGTTTATGCTATAGTTCTTTTAAAAAGATACAACATAATAAACACAATTTTCAAATCTAGTGGCACATCACTTTTCACTAAAGCCTTTTTCTAATTTTTATTGAAAAATGTTTTTAATTTTTTAAAATTTCTCTGAATGCTGATTTATATTTGAGAGAGAGAGAGAGAGAGAGAGAGAGATAGCATGAATGGGGAGGAGTAGAGCGACAGGGAGACACAGAATCGGAAGCAGGCTCCAGGCTCTGAGCTGTCAGCGCACAGCCCAATGAGGGGCTTGAACCCACGAACTGTGACATCGTGACCTGAGCCGAAGTCAGATGCTTAACAGGCTGAGCCACCCAGGCGTCCCTTAAAAAATTTTTCTTAAGTTTATTTATTTATTTTGAGAGAGACAGAGACAGCGTGAGTGGTGGAGGGGCAGGATCTCAAGCAGGCTCTGTGCTGGCAGTGCAGAGCCCAACTCAGGGCTTGAACTCAGGAAACCGTGAGATCATAACCTGAGCCAAAACCAAGAGTCAGACACTTAACCGACTGAGCCACCCCTGCACCCCTCTAATTTTTATTTTTCAAAGCACCCTATACAATCTGATCCCTTGCCTGCCTCTCCAGCCCACCAGCCCCTACTTTGTGCAGAACCCACAGAAGCCAGGCTTTCTCTCCTCTGTTCCTTCTTCCCAGAACTCTTCCCTCCTCCCTCAGGCCTCAGGTGTGGCAACCCTTCCTCCAGAAGTCTCCCGAGCCAGACCTGCTAAGCCTCACAGCATCAGGGCCCAACCTCCTGCATAGCCCGACCATTCTGAGCTGGAAGTGCCTGTTCCTCTGTCGGCCGCTACCAGTCTATAAACTCCTTGAAGGCAGGGACTGTGCTTCATAATTCCTACTTCCCAGCACTCAGCTCAGCAGAGACTCAGCAGGTGTTTCTGGGTCAAAGAATGAATGAATCAATCCCTACCCGCCTTCCAATAGGGTTTGTTTTACTCTTTACTTGAAACTCTGGTGCTCTGCCCCTTTGCCTAATCTGATATTCTTGGCGGGGGGGTGGGGGGGGGGCACTGTAGTAGGTTGAATTGCATCCTCCAAAAAGATATATCCAACCCTCGGTACTTGGAAATAGGGTCTTTGCAGATATAATTAAAGATCTCAAGGGGCGCCTGGGTGGCTCAGTCGGTTAAACGTCCTACTTTTGATTTTGGCTCAGGTCATGATCCCAGGGTCGTGAGATCGTGCCCTGCACTGAGCATGGAGCCTGCTTAGGATTCTCTCTCTCCCTCTGCCCCTCTCCCCTGCTTGTGCTCTTTCTCTCTCCCTCTAAAATTAAAAAAAAAAAAAAAATTAATTGTGGGTGGTTTTTAATAAAAAAAAAAGGATCTCAAGATGAGGTCATTCTGGATTTAGGATGGGCCCTAAATCCTATGACTACTGTCCTTATAACAGAGAGGAGAGGGAGATCTGAGACACAGAGACACCTTTTTTGTGTGAGAATAAATGTCTTTTGTTTGAAGCCACCCAATGCTGTGGCATTTGTTACAGCAGCCCTAGGAAACTAATATGAGCAGCAACGGTGCCTCTCACGGCTGTGATGTCCCACCCACCCACCCAGAGTCTTCAGAAACCTCCCCATGCAAAGAGTAAACCTTACAAGGTACTACATCTGAAAGGCCTTGCCTGTATTTTCAGCTGGGTTGCCTATACTAAAGGTTGCCCAAAGCGAAGGCAACGTGACCCAAAGCCCACGGTCATGTAAGTGAGCCAGCGTGGAAGGCACTAGCATCTGTGTGTGCTCACCACGAGCTAGCCACTCTCTCTAGGGTCACATTTAGTCATCTCCCACTACGCAAGTATTCTTGAGTACGTTCTCAAGGCCCATCTTAGAGAAGAGGGAACTGAGGCTCAGGGAGGTGGCATAACCTGCTTGAGATCTCCCAGTGATCTCACTGTGGGTGTTGGGTCTGGAGCCCTGAGCTCTCAGTGCAGGTTGTCACTTCACTAAGCTGCCACACTGTGTGACAGGAACAGAATCAGGACAGGGGGAAGGAAAGGAAGGGAGAGACCAGTGGAGGAGAGTGGTTCGGTTAGCAGATTTTGTGTGTTTGCTTTCATAGTCTGGGAACAAGCCGGTCTCCTACCTCTAACTTCCCATCTGTTGTGGCAGTGACAGATTTAAACCTTGAGTGATCCTTATCTGGGATCGGTATGCATCTGTATGAGCAAGATTAATCATATTGTGAAGCTGCCATGGGAATTCCAGACAGCCCAGCAAGTATGGCATGAAGTGCAAGTGTGAACACAGGCACGCCACTGCCACACATGAAAGGGCATTGGTCCTGGGGGCACATGGGTGAAGGGAGTGGGCCCCTAATTCCTCCTCCTCAATGCTGATCACTTCAGTCTAGGGAAGATAAACGCTAGTCAATGAGCCATCCAGGCCTGGCATCACCTGTAGCATTGATGCAGGCTCTTCCCTGACATTTCAGGGAGAGGTCACACGCATTCATGTACCCAGCAACTCTTTACTGAGCACTTCCTGTATTTCAGGCTCCGGGGACACAGCAGAAAACCATCCTATTGTAATAACATTGTAGGGTGGTTGACAGGTGGTAACCACGCTTATTGTAATGAACATTTCCTTTTTTTTTTTTTAAAGTTCATTTATTTATTTTGAGAGGGAGGTTGGGGCAGAGAGAGAGGGAGAGAGAGAGAGAGCCAAGCAGGCTCTGCACTGTCAGCAAGGAGCCCGGTGTGGCACTCGAACTCACAAACCGTGAGATCATGACCTGAGTGGAAACCAAGAGTCAGATGCTTAACTGACTGAGCCACCCAGGCACCCCGGACATTTCATAATGTATATAATTGTAGATTCACTATGTTATGCACCTGAAACTGATATGACATCATATGTCGACTATAATACAATTTTAAAAATAGAAAAAGGGGGAAAATAAACAAAACAAAATCTATTCGTACAAAGCTCTCATTCTACTGGGGGGAGAGAGACCATAAAAAGTAAATAAATATATAATATCTCACTGGGAAGTGAGAAGGAAAATGCAGTGGGGAAGTGGGAGAGGCTGGGGGTGCCATTTCATGCAGATCATCAAAGAGGGCCTTTCTGATAAGGGGACATGTGGGCAGAAGCCAGATGAAGTAAGAGTGAAATCTACAGATACTTGGCGGAGGAGGGAACTGCAGGTATAAAAGAGCCAAAGGTAGAATGTGCTTGAAAAGTTCCAGTAAGGCTAGGAGACCTTCGAGGCTGGAGCAGGGGGAATTGAGACAGGGCATGAGGAAGACAGGTCCAAAGAATTTTCCGGGACAGGCCCTGGTGAGAGCCTCAGTCTGCTCTGGGTGTGATGAGAAGTCACTGGAGGGGGTGGCACAGAAGGATAGCAACGTCCGTGCAGGTTGTGGAAGGATAAACAGCAGCGGGCCGGATGGACGCAAGGAGGCCAGGGAGAAGGCTGCTGTAATAGTCCAGGGGACAGATAATCCTGGATGGAGGCCTTAAGTCACAGTAGATTGGAGCAGATTAAAAAAGACAAAGAAAAGGAAGTGAAGGGAAGGTGAGGGGAAGAAATAAAAAGGCTGGAAAGGCAAAAATAAAAATGAAGTGTGACGGGGGCCCCTGGGTGGCTCAGTCGGTTAAGCGCCCGACTTCAGCTCAGGTCATGATCTCACGGCTCGTGAGTTCAAGCCCTGCGTCGGTCTCTGTGCTGACAGCTCAGAGCCTGGAGCCTGCTTTGAATTCTGTGTCTCCCTCCTCTCTCTGCCCCTCCCCTGTTCATGCTCTGTGTCTCTCTCCTTCAAAAATAAATAAATATTAAAAAAATTTTTAGAAAATGGAGTGTGAGAGAAAAGGATGTTTTACATATCAAACAAGAACTCAGTCACCAATTATTGAATGTCAGACTCTGGGATAGGCAAAAGGGAAATGGATACCTCCTATGTGCTAATCTCTGTACTAGGTGTTCATATATCCCACCTCATCTTCTAACAATCATTCGAGGTAGGAATAATGAGCTTGTACTCAGAGGAGGAATCTGAGGCCCGGAAAACATAAGTAATTTCTCCAAGGTCACACAGCCAGTATGGGAATGCTGGAATCAGAGTCGACAGGATGTCTAAGTCCAAAGCCAGCTCTTTCCAAACCTCATTCTGGCTGGGTGCAGAGAAGATTGTAGACATAGTCCCTGCCCTCAAAAACTTCCTTGACTTACAACAGCCCCACAAGGTCAGAACTCTTATGATCCCTCTTTTTAGAAATGAGAAAACTAATGCCCAGAGAGGTTAAGTGACTTGCCCAATTCACAACAGCTGGGAGGTGGTAAAGCCAAGACACAAACCCTGGTCTAGCCCCTCATATCTTAACCATGACTCTGTGTCATTACACAACACAATGGTTTTGAACTTCAGTAAAACATATTTTTAAACTTCATTTACAGATAGATGGTAGGTAAGAAAAGAACAAAGTCATCTAAGCCCACCAGTACTCCAATACTTTACATATCAAACAAGAACTCAGTCACCAATTATTGAATGTCAGACTCTGGGATAGGCAAAGGGAAATGGATACTTCCTATGTGCTAATCTCTGTACTAGGTATTCATATACCCCACCTCATCTTCTAACAATCATTCGAGGTAGGAATAATGAGCCTGTACTCAGAGGAGGAATCTGAGGCCCGGAAAACATAAGTAATTTCTCCAAGGTCACACAGCCAGTATGGGAGTTCATCATACTTCTTGATGAACACACAGACACACACACACACACACACACACACACACACACATGTACATTTATCAACATGTATACATATACATATAGATATGGACACACCCATAAAGTGCATGCATACACAACATTCCAAAGTCGATTACTTCCCAAATTAACCTCTGTTATCTGGATCTCTGAGGAAGTTAAGTCATTTGCCCAATTATAATAAACTGCCAAAGCCATCCTGTCCATTCCCAAGAAGTACACAGATGTAGTCTTCAAGTTACTTCTTAAAAAGTCAACTGAAACACTCTGTTAACATTTCCTCAAGATGCTCAGGGAAAGGGTGATAGTTGGAAGGTTGAAATGTCAAATATTCATCACGGAGCCACAGAGGACTCCTCAAAACACCAATCCCCGGTGCCTTGCTTCTCTGGACATGCAGACTCAAATATACTGGTAATTCAATTCCAAGCAAAGGGAGGGAAAAAATCTCCTGTTGAGAGGTGCTCTGATGTAGGGAAATGTGTGGAAGCTAAATCTGTCCTCCAACAGTCCTGAGTTCTAAGCCTGTTTCCAGCCCTTCCCGGCTATGTGATCTCAAAGGGGTGACTGGGTTCCCCTATAAACAAAACAAGGATAATATAATACCTACTTCTGAGCTGTCATGAGGATTATAAAGGATTCCTTAAATAAAATGTCAAGCACACAGCTGATGTTGATGGAGGCCAAAGTTCAGAGTCTTGACCTTTCCCCTACAAGGTAGAGAGTCACTAACTCCCAACCAATAGAACTTATAATTACTATCTTTGGCCACCATGGGAAGGAGTTTAAAAGAGGGGGGGAAAAAAAGCAGTCAGATGTTTTCACGCAGAAAGGCAGGCCCAGGCATCATTACCACGTTGCTAGGTATTGTTAAGCCACCCACCTAGCCCCAGAGTGGGCAGCAATTAATGTAATTAGTGCAGTGATGAGTGTCCTCTGCAACAATAAACAGCTCAGTCCTGCAGAACTTGACAGACCTGCTGGTCCCATGAGGCTCCTGACCTCGAACTTCCACTTGGGGAGTGTGGTGGAGTACGGTTTAGTGGAAAGAGATAGGCTTTGAGTCAGATGGAACCAGAAGTCCATCCTGTCTTTGCTAATTCCTAGCTGTGTGACCAAAGGTAAGCCATGTCACCTCTCTGAGCCTTAGTTTCCTCATCTCTAATATGGAGTTAATAATATTTTCACAGCGTTGCTATAGTTATCTCTATCATCATCGCCATCGTCACGGAAAACCCCAAAGCAGGCTGGCGTTGAACTGGCAAAAGGGTCGACACAAACATTGCTGGTACCTACAGCTGGCACAGCCCCATTCTTTTTCTCTGGCTAAAGTCAAAGCGTGTGCAGCACTGATCTGACCGGCTTTAGGGAAACTGCCGGGGTTTAGAATGAGAAGCATATGGACACCTAGAAAAAAAATGGAGAGAAAGTACTCCTTGACTTGATCATTTAAGATAATGTTATCAATAATCACCACAAGTATTATCAGCAATTTGCAGAAAACAAAAGCACCCAGGCAATCTGGCAGTTGGTAATAAAGCACAAAGCCTGCTTATATCTTTGTATCTATATTAATGATATTCCATGTTAAGAATTAATACCCTCACAAGGTGTCAAATAATCCAAAGGTTATTACAAGTATATAAGTGTGCGGTGAGGGTCCTGATAATCATCGAGAATTCACTAATTTGTCCAACAGTTACTAACTGCCTATTGCTACCAGGGATAAAGACCTTGAGTGTAGGGACACACACACACACACACACACACACACACACACAATTAGGGTTCACTGAAATGACGGTTCTGAAAAGGTCTGTAGAGTGAATCAAGAGGGAGGGATTTATGGGGAAACTACCAAGCAAAACTGAAGTACAGTCCCTGAGTCTAACATGGGAGAGAACCACATGGCTTCCTGGAAACATGCATATGAAATGGTGTTAAATGAAAGAGCCAAAGAAAAAAAGAGGAAGAATCACAGGACTCAGAGAATGTCAAAACTAGGAAGAGCCTCAGAGAACACCCAGTTCTCTATTTCATTCAACCCTTTCCATGGAGTCCTGGGGACAGGTGAGGCTCACTATCCTAACAGTCTAGGCAGAGAAAACAATTTCTGGGTAATAATAATAAACATTTCCAGCTGCTAGCTATCACGCCACTGTTTTCTCTCCCCCTAGAGAAAGCTTTTCGGTACACCGGGGAGGACGCTGAAGCTATGAAAGGAATAACCTTGAATCCACTCTAATTTGTTTAATAAAGTGGAGGTTGGGAGTCAACACTGTAGTTGAAAACCAGTGGTCTGGCCCAGGCCTTCATGCTATTGGTGGAGAAGCTGAGGCCTCGGGTGACCCATCTAGCCTGTCATACTAACACATACTTCTTGCTTAATAGGTATTCGCTGAATGAGGATTCATGAATGAATAGGCAAATGAGATGACATGGCCAAGGTTGCCTAAGCTGTATGTGGCTAGTAACACGTACTGATTAAAACTTAGGAATTGGGAGTGAGTTTATCTATCTATCTATCTATTTATCTATCTATTTATAATATGGAACACTTCCCAAATTTGTGTCATCTTGTGCAGGGGGCCATGTTAATCTTCTCCGTATCACCCCAATTTTTGTGCCAAAGTGAGCACTGGAATTTGGAATGTGGCACCTAGAAACACATGTTCATTATGTTTCCTTTCTGTATTTTTGCTCAAGTGTAACCTGAGAACTAAAACAACTGGCCAACAGACAAGGCGGTGTAGAGGGAGCCACAGTCAGAGCCTGAAAAGACATAGAGTTCTAGAATCTTTGGGATATGGATGAGACCAGTGTCCCGGCTCCAGTGATTAAAAGCCACAACTGAGAGCCTCCCCATACAGTAGATACTTTAACTGACCGATGGAGAACAGAAGATCTTTTAACAAAATTGACCTAGTACAGAGCCCGTAGAAGAAAGTCCTCGATACCTAATCATTGGTGATGGCTCTTCCCTGCCTTTCCTCTGCCCAGAATGCCCTTCCCAAACCCCCTCCTCTCCCAGTGTCAGTTTTTACACCCTTTATATTGTAGCCCCTCTTTAGAGAGGCCCTTTCTGATCATCCACTTTAAGCCCCGTTTTTCTTTTTTTTTTAATTATTTTTTAATGTTTATTTATTCCTGAGACAGAGAGAGACAGAGCATGAGTGGGGGAGGGGCAGAGAGAGAGGGAGACACAGAATCTGAAGCAGGCTCCAGGCTCTGAGCTGTCAGCACAGAGTCTGACGCGGGGCTCGAACTCACAAACCGCGAGATCATGACCTGAGCTGAAGTCAGTCGCTCAACCGACTGAACCACCCAGGCGCCCCATCGTTTTTCTTCTTTAAACCCAGAAATACATAGAGAACTTCTAGGACAGTAGCTCAATTGTCCCCCAACTTCCCTGTTAGGTAACGTTCACATAGTCTACTTGCTACACCCCAGGGAAAACATAGCTCCAGGTGATATGCAATTCCCACCTTGTTTTTTTTTTTTTCCACTCATAACACTTCCTGCTTATTGTGATTTCATATTTATTCAGCATCTATACAGAGCAACTCTAATACTGGTATTACAGTTCATGTTTATTGGGCACTTACTGGGGCAGGTACTCATCAATTCCTTTAATATTCATAACAATCCTCTGAAAGAGGTTCTGTTACGAGCTTGTTTTACAGATGAGGAAACTGGGATTCAGAGAGGAATCTGACCGAGTTCATACAGTGCGTAAAGGACAGAGCCAGCTATCAGCTACCAGACGATCTGGCTCCAGAGTTTAAGTGCTTCACCTCTAGGCGATATAGATGTACTATGAGGGCGAACTCCATGTCTTTTTTGCCCACCGGTTCATTCCTAGGACTTTGTATACTGTGTGGTGTGGGATAGGGCCTCAATCAATATTTGTGGAGAGAATGAAAAGAAGGGAGGGGTGAGGGAGCAAGGGAAGGAGGGGTGCTGAGGAGGAAGATAAGCCACTCGCCCCTTCATGCTCTTCCAGGGTAAAGTAGGGCCAGGACGCACTGAGGAGTCCCCACCTCCCTTGGAAGCCATAGAGGTGCTAGACGTAGACCTGAATGAGACACTGTCCCTGTCCTGGCAAAGTGCCTACATCCTCATATCAAAGTGGTCCATTGGTTCCGATGCACTCCGGGGAGCTCAGGAACCCCTTCAGTGGGTCCAGGGCCCTTCCCCGCCCTATGAAAAGGGGTTCAACTGTAATGCAATCATTCGGCTTCAGGGCCCCTGTGCGGGCCCTCAGGTCACAGCAGTGACGATGACAGAGCCCTCTCTCGAGGAGTCACAGGCTAGTGAGGAAGAGCAAGCCTGGAACCAAGGAGAGGAGGGGAGGTGGACCGGTCAAACCGTGAAGGGAGGGAAGGAGGCACAGGGGGAGAGTGCCTGGATGGATGTATTCTACCTCTGGAAGTCTCTGCTTGTTCAGCTCACGAAGCCTGGGACTGGGGCAGGCTCTTCGTAAAGAACTGCACTCCTCGCCCTCCACAGCAGTGTATGTGGGCAGCCGTGCTCTATTACATGATACTGTGACACATGTGACTTGAAGAGAAGCTAAGACTGACCACCAGAGCAACGAGAGCAGTATAACATACATGCAAGCCACCTTATTTCACGCTGGTCTTTCCCAGGATGTTAGCATTTTGCTCCACTGAGGAACGGCAGCGGAGCAGAAACCGTACCACACGGGGACATACAATTGCCTCAGAGGCATACAGAACCCGGGGTACTGGGTGTAATGCCCTTTCACCCTCCATCCTCCCGCTGGGCTGTTCGCCTACATCCTCTTTCTTAAAAGAGCTAATTGCGGGGCGCCTGGGTGGCTCAGTCGGTTAAGCGTCCGACTTCAGCTCAGGTCACGATCTCGCGGTATGTGAGTTCAAGCCCCGCGTCGGGCTCTGTGCTGACTGCTCAGAGCCTGGAGCCTGTTTCAGATTCTGTGTCTCCCTCTCTCTCTCTGACCCTCCCCCGTTCATGCTCTGTCTCTCTCTGTCTCAAAAATAAATAAATGTTAAAAAAAAAAATTAAAAAAAAAATAAAAGAGCTAATTGCACGGTGTGCCCCTGTCTTTAAGCATCTGCCCACACCTCCATAATTCAGCAGCCTCCTCTCTCTCCCTTATGCCTTCCATCAAACAACCTTCACCAGGTTTTTTTATGCTTATTTATTTTTGAGAGGGAGAGAGAGAGAGAGGAGAGAGAGAGAGAAACAGAGCGCAAGAGGGGAAGGGGCAGAGAAAGAAGGAGACACAGAATCTGAAGCAGGCTCCAGGCTCTGAGCTGTCAGCATAGAGCCCTATGCGGGGCTCGAACTCACAGACCACGAGATCATGACCTGAGCTGGAGTCGGATGCTAAACAGACTGAGCCACCCAGGCGCCCCTAGCCTTCACCAGTTTTAAGCTCAAGTCATATTTGCTATAGTGTGTGTGCATGTATAGATTTCTTTAGTCAAAATTTAACAGGTCTTTTTAAAAGCATTATTATTTCTATTAGGATATTTACAGTTTTATCTTAGCATTGTGGCTACAATATAATACAGATTTTCACTGGTCGCCTCAACCTTATTTTTGCAAAAGGTTCTGTTATTTTTAACGTACAACTCTGCAGAACACAAAGCTTTTCAGGAATATACATGTCACATTATAGCAGAAATGCCTGTATCAATGCATCAAAGGCTTTCCTATTTGTTATTATGGCATTCCTTATGTAAGTTCTTTGAAGTAAGCTTAAGTGGCAGATTAGGAAACTGAGGCTCAGAGATGTTAAGTGACTCATCCAAAGGCGATGAAACAATACTTGAATCCAAAAGTCTTCAAGTCCACTTACCCAGTTTTCACTGTACCCACACTTAGCACATTTCCTAGCAATATGGTAAGCAATTGATCAGTAAGTTATTCAAGGAAATATTAATACTACCAACAGATCATTCATCTATCCAACAATATAGTCCATGAAAGCCACTTTGAAAAACAAAAAGAGGGAAAGAAGAAGGTAGCTACATTTTTTGAACTCCTACTGTAAGCCAGGAATGATATTCAATGCTTTTTGAACACACATACACACATCAAATACACATACACACATCAAGCATACACACAGAGACATACATGCTATGAGACAACTGTTTTTGTTCCATTTTATATGTGAAAAATTGATGTTCAAAAATTTAAGGAAATTGCCTGAGATTATACTACTTGGAAAGGAATGTACTGAGATTTGAACCCAAGTCTCCTTGATTCCAAAGCCCATACTTTCCAATAGATTAGTGGAGAATGCCTACCTCCTGTAGAATAAGAGAATACCTTCAGTGGTATAAGGACAAATCTGTTTATTTTAAAGACTACATATTTATTTTTAAATGATTTTACAAAGATCTAAATGCTTATGGCAAGTGATATTTGTTATCAGTTTACAACTGAAATGCATCATCTCCTATAAAAACATCTTTAAGTTTTAAGAAAGTAAATCTCTTTAAGAGAAAAGTATTAAGATCTGTAAATGAATATAGCAAAATGGAAAAAGTGATGGGTAAATCGCTGAAATTTGAGAAACACAGCTCTTAATCCTAACAAGGCCCTTAATAAAACATTTTCCTTGTGCAGTTGATTCCCCTGAGCTAGATCAGCAGACATTTTCTAAATTACCTCGAATAGAAAGGAAATGAAAATAGGCGTGATTCCTGGGCAGTGTTTTCAGGAATTTAACATGGTGCTCTTTATTTCAGTGTCTGTACCAACTGGTGTTTTCTTCGCAGGCCTCAGAGGTAGTTGGTCGAAAAAGTGCTCAAGTTCTCTTAAGACAGAGGGAGCAGTAGAAAAAGAAGACAGTATGTTTTTTAAAGGGAGTAATGGAACTTTCAGGGCCTAGTGAATACTCCCAAATGATCAAACATACGCTTGATGTTTACGTTACCCAGAGAGAAAAGCAAAAAGCCCTGGGCCCAATCTAGACACCTGTGTTTAAATCTCATCTTAGCCACTAATTTAATGTGTCACTCAGGTAAGTGACAGCTGGGGGGCTCACTGTCCCCACTAGCCAAATGAAGGAATTTTGATTTCCAAAACTACTTTCCAGTAATGTAAGACACACCCGGTCGGGAATAACTATCACTGGCAAGAGCAGCTATCCATGTAAGTTAGAAGGCACCTGCCTGCCATGGGCACCAGAACTCTTCCTGCTCTAAGAATCTGTGATTTCATGATTTAAGTTCCTCAGACTGCAGATGACCATACAATAGCCGGAATGCACACAGAGGGCCATTAAAGTCTCTGAACTATGCTCAGACTGTCACACCACGGGCTGCATACGCCAAGCTGGTGTAAATGCCTCCCTGCCCTTCCAGGCAATGAGTACCCTGGTTAATTAAATGTCCATGTTCATATGGACTATGCCCATTATGATTGTAAATATGGAGTTTGTATTTTTAAGAAATGTTTAATGCAATTTTGTAATACATTGAGCACAATTTAAACTTTCCTAGCTAAGTATTCTTTCCCTCACTTTATTGTTATTTTTAATAACTAACAAAGCAATGAATGCTGATTGTAGTAGACGACTATACCGCAAACATTCGTTATCTCCTTCCACAACCTCCATGACCTCCCAGCTCCACTGATACTGGACTTGGCCACGTGACTCGCTTCAGCTAATAGAAAGTGGGCAAAAACGATAATATAGTGGTTCTAAGCCTAGATCTTAAAAAGCTTCCTGTGGTTCTTTTTGCCCCAACCTCTGCCACGAGGAGAACAGTTCCCTGATAGATCCTGCCTCTCCAGGATGGGTTCCAGAATGAGACACATAAAGTGGAACTGCATTTGACCCCAACCCTATTTCTTCAGGGTGCACATGAACACACGCAGCTGGGCACTAAAATCAGCAGTTCCAGAAAAAGCCACCACCGCTACTCAGAAAACTCCAGGGGAGGCACGTGCAACGGAGAGAAGAGGCCACTGAAAGGGACTTTAGGAAGTGTATGCCACCTCAGCTGACCTGCAGACCCATACGCAGGAAAACTATACTTAACCTTGTACAGCACTCGGATTTTGTGGTGGTTTGTTTCATGACAAAAGCTGATTAATCCACCTATTGTGACAAGTAAAAATTTACAGAAATAATATATTTTAAAAATGAAGTGCAATCTCTTTAATCCCACCCTCAAGGAAGGTAGCTGACAATAACCATTTGATAGGTGACTTTCGACTCCTTTTTTCTGGATTTTCGAAGGATTAAATGAGCAAATGCATGTAAAGAGCACTGGGCACAGGGATGCGCATATGATGTAGGCACTCATTAAGCATTAGCTGTTCTTACTAATATTTTCACGCAAATAAATATACTCAGATATAGAGTTTTTGTAATTTATGCAAAAACAAGACCATGCTACATACCTTACTCTACAACTTGCTTTCTTCGTGTAATGTGGTTTCATGGATTTTTTTCTTCAGGTCAACTCACCTTTTTAAGGGCAACTAACTCATTTTTTAAATTAGCTACATGATATTCCATGGTTTAAATGTACCATACTATATTTTACCTATTTCCACCTTGTAGATAAAGAAACTGACACAGAGCTGAGGCGTTTGTCAAAATCTTTGCTGCTCCTCCCTGTCAAGCCCTGGGACACCCTCTGGCCAATCAGAGGTGAGTGGAAGTGACAGGTGAGCAAAACTTTTAAGAGCTATCTCCTGGTGTTACCTCGCTCTCTTCCCTGTGGCGCACAGCAGCAATATTTCAGACAGGGAGCTGCTACATCCGCCTGTTTCAAAGAAAGAGCCCAGGCCTAAATCAGGAAGGAAGTGTAACATGTGCATGGAATAAACTCATTTGTTTTAAGACTCTGAGATCTTGGAGGTGATTTGTTACCAATTTAGAGAAAGTTAAGACAGTGTTTTAAGACTTTCAAGTGTTTGGGTGTTCATTGTAGATATTCATCACCCACTGGTTTGGCCAAGCAGCATGCCGGTCAATCAAGATGTGGGTTGAAAGAATAATGGGAAACAATCTCTTCCCTAACATCCTTTTAAAAAATTATCAGTAGCCCTCTCCCCTTAATGACAAATCACTAGGCAAAGGACATCTAATGATGTATCGCAAAAAGCAAGTCTAATGATGTAGTCCCATAGGTTGAGGACATCCTTTTTATGTGGGGAGCCTCTTAGGTAGGTCAGGATCATGAGAACGTTGACCCATTTTCTCCACGTTGCCAACTACATACACAGAAACACGCAACAGGACACTAATGTCAGCAGTTCAAAGAAAAGCCATCATCACTACTTAGAAAACTGCAGGGAAGGCAGGTGCAAGGGAGAGAAAGCAGGCTGAATGGGACCTCAGGAAAGCTAATCCCAGCTTCACCAGATATCACCTCCAGGCCTCCATTTGCTCAGAGGAACTACCGTGAGGATCCAATGAGGACAGCAGGTGCAGTCACAACTAATAAGAAAAAAACATTTATTTCTTATTTATTACGTGTAATACATGTTGATTGCAGAAAAGTTTAAAACAAAAATAAAAACATGAGGAAGAAAATGGAAATTACCCAAATATCACAACTGTTGATAATACCTTGATGGTTAATCAGCCGTATTTCCTCCTACAAAAATGTGTACACATTTACTACAAGGCCTTCTGTATGCATTCATTAAGTGTGTGCCCACAATTACTACAGGTTCCTCCTATCGTGCTCATCCTCTCCATTCTTCCTTTCCAGTTTGCCTTGTGGTCCCTCCAAGTATGCACCATAATCTTGCCCTATAGACAGACATTTGTTCATTCATTCCCTTGTCCTAGAACAACTCTTCTCCACCAACTCTTCTTCTGGCTACTCCTACTCATCCTTCAAGTTTCAATTTATTCATCACCTTCTTAGAGCACAATTCTCTGGCCACTACCCTTGTCAGATGTCCCTTCTCTGTGCATCCAGAACATCCCAGCCTTCTTTCTCATAGCGTCATCATACCCAACTAGTCTTGCCTCCTTATTGTTTATTTTCCTTGCTATACCCCAACTTGTATGCAGCTACTGTAGCTTTTGTTCCCCACTGTTTACCAGTGGCCAACCCATAGTAAATGATCCAAAATAGTTGAATAAATGAGTAACACAGTTAACAAAATGTGCTACCTGTATTTCTTTGGAAAGACACCTGGCACTTCTCAACAAACATCCAGTGAAAGATTAAATATAGAAGAGGATATAACACATGGCCACATGCTTCATGAAGTTTACAAATTATATGGGGGAAAAAAAGCATTACCAATAGGAAGCATCAGTATGGAATTAAGTGTTAGGTCCTTTACTTCAGTCTCTCCCATTAATTCACTTCAAACAAGAAAGGGTAGAACAAAATCCCTAACCTCAGTTCCACATGTATTCCCTGACAGTATTCTGCAGCACCAGTTGGAATAAGAAGACACTAGCCATGTTAACATATATGCTCCCAAGCCTTGGCAGTTCAACACAAAAAGTTGATTTCCGATTCAGGCAAAGTCGGATGCAAATTTTCTGGTCAGTGGACAATCTTCCGTGTGATCATTCAGAGACCCAGGCTCCTTTCATCTGTGGCTCTGTCCTTCCTTATGTCCCTTACACTTCACCAGGAGATAGGGAGAGATGGTTTTAGGAGACAGGCCTGTAGCTATCACACATTACATTTATCCCCTCTGTATTGGCTAAAACTCGGCCACATGGCCACACCTAATTACAAAGGAGGCCAGGAAATGTAGTTCAGTGGTACACATAGAAGGAAAAGGGGTTTGGTGGACACTTTGCAGTTTTTCTGCCACAAATATTTGTTATACATTAGAGCTCAGAGAGTATCCAGTCTCAAGTGGTCCCAGGTACAGGGAACTTTGGTTTACGAATACTGAAAACGCTTGTTGTCTTATATAAGAACGTCCATCGAATTAACATTGCACATGAGAAAACATGACCTCAGATTTTCAAATTTTGGGAATAAAAAAGGGTCAATTCCAGAATTGATAAACCATGAACGTTGGTCACCATCCCCAGAAAAATTCTAAAAGAGAATAAAGATGGTTTTTAGGAACCTTCAAAATAAAGTGACAATTACCACGAGTTACTACAAGCTCACTAGGAATGATCATAAACTAAGGCAGCATACTGTCTGCCACATAGAAGACAACAAATATGAATTGAATGAATGGCCTTCAATTCTACATTTAAGGCAACTTTCCCATTGGTAAATAACCACGACTTCAGAAATTTCTTCCTTAAATACTGCCGTGCTTTCCTTTCTAACCTCTAAACATTACCCTCGCTGTGACCTCAAAACCTACCGAACAGGCCAACTCTCCTGTGGAACACCTGCACAGCTATTTGAAGCCTTCTGTCTATGCTCTCACCATCGCTTCCTTTCCCCCCAAGTTCCTTCTCCGTGGGATGTGGTTGCCAGCTTCTTGCCATTTGACTGACCTCCTCTGAGATCTGGCTGGCCAAAACTGCATTCCACAATTTCATGTCAACAATGTTCCCAATGAGGTCCAGCCAGCAGCGTTCAGCAGGATTACCTCTCCCCAGCTCTGAATATCACTGGAAGTACATAAGTAGTGACGATGATGCCAAAGGGATTCCCATACTGGGAAAGGGGGCAGGCCTTGAAGAGGACTTCCACTTTATGATCTCAGAAGTTGTGTGGACGTTTTGAGTGCCGAAGAGACATCACCATAAGGGTGATGGTGTGCACCCCAATTACCCATGCCTCTTTGACCAAAACTTATTTTTTTCATTTTGTTTATTTTTGAGAGAGAGAGAGAGAACACAAGTGGGAGAGGGGCAAAGAGTGAGGGGGACAAAGGTTCCAAAGCGGGTTCTGCACTGACAGCAGAGCACCCAGTGTGGGGCTCAAACTCACGAACCATGAGGTCATAACCTGAGCTGAGGTCGGATGCTAAACCGACTAAGCCACCCAGGTGCTCCAAAAACCTATTTTCTTAATGTTTATTTATTTCTGAGAGAGGATGTGCATATACAGGGAAGAGGCAGAGAGAGGAGACACAGAATCTGAAGCAGGCTCCAGGCTCTGAGCTGTCAGCACAGAGCCCAACAAAGAGCTTGAACCCACGGACCAAGAGCCAAAGTCAGAGGCTCAACCAACTGAGCCACCCAGGAGCCATTCCTTGACAAAAACCTAGTCCATGCATACTCTCCAATGACTCAGTAGTTCACTTACTTGTATTTCAGTTTTTATTTTCATTTCTGCCTCTTTACTCCAGTTGTGATATGAATGCACATATCCAAGCTGACAACCTGGGGAAGAAAAAGAAAAAAAGCAGGTGGAGGATGAGGAAGATAATGGAAAATTCCAAGATTGGAAAGCAGTCTCAAGCAAACAGGAATAAATTTTACAGAGAGTTGATCCAAAAGAAGGACTTCCACAGGGGCTCTGATGTGTAACCAAGTTTTAATGAGCACCCTCTATGTGCCAGGAACTGTACTAAATCCTGTGGATACAGTGAAGACCAAAGGATGTACTGATCCTGCCTCTGGTGGGCAAAACAGATCTCAAAATAACAATTAATAAGGGAAATATGGAATAATAAGATAAGGTAAATTCGACTCAGACAAAGAAATTTCCATTTCCTTGGCTTCAGCTTTCCAGGAGGGGACATTTGCTAGAGTAATTTCTCATCCACTTTCTCCATCCCTTATTTCCTCCCCATGGGGAAGGTGTGGGTTATCTGATGGCTGAAGTCTGTAGAAAGATCCAGCATGCCCACCCCAACCATTGCACTCTCTTTTCAGGACCCATTCATCCATAGGATGTACACACTCACTATGTGTTCGGAAGTGGCTTGCAAGTTCCCACCTTTGCCAGAGACCAACAGGTAAGTTTAATTCCAGGTAAAGCATGAGGAAACCCATTGTGGCCTTGTGGCTGCATGCCCTACAATCTATCCTATATCACAATGACACTGTGATGTCCATTCATCTGATTCCTATCTCTAACGTCCAGCTGGTTCTGAACTCAAGAGGGAAAGAAAGGGGTGTTATTTATTACACTCCTGAGTTCCCAACCGCTATTTAAAAAACAAAAAACAAAAAAACAAAAAATAAAACAATGCAGAAAACCAAAAATAAAAAAACAGTCTTATGCGGTATAAGAGGGGAATCGAATTTAGATGGGGGAAGGGTGCAGTAGGAAAGGAAGCCTTTTCAAGTGTTATTTAAGCGAACATCTAGAGGAAATAGAAATTGACCAAGGAATAGCGAAGAAGGGGGAAGGCTGATATAAAGGTTCTGAGGCAAGAAACAGTTTATCTTGCTTGAGGAACTAGAGAAGTCCAGTGTGGGAGCCATCAGGGCTGGTCACCAAATGCTTACAGCTCTCTGCCTTCCAGGCAAACAGGATTGCACTTCCTGGTCTCCTGGTGGCTGGGTGGGGCCATGAGACTAGTTCTAACCAATGAATTGTGAGAAGTGACTTGTTACATTCTCTGGCAAAGGTGCTTAACTGCCTGGCCAAGACCCTTCAAAGTTTGCTTTCCCTCTACCACGAGATCTGTAATGTTCCTGAAAGTAGGTGCTACATTAGGCTGGGTCCCAGAGAAGGCAATGTGATCAGAGAGTCCCAGCCAACCCTTGACAGATATGGAGCAGGAATAAGAAATAATTTTTTTTGGCTTAAGTCACCAAGATTTGGAATTTTATAATTGTAGTTTAACCTAGGCTACCCTGACAGATATGGTCAAACCCAGCATGGCTATAATATAGTTGGTGAGGTAACATAGGCCAGATCAGGTGAGATGTTATAGGCAAGGTAAATAATGCTGGGTTTTCTCCCAAATGCAATAAGATACACTCAAGGAGGCTTCAGCAAGGGAGTTCCAATTTTTATGCATTAAAACAAAGTACTGCTGTATTGACTATTAAAATGCCCCCTTAATTCCACTATAGAAAAGGCTATTTAAAAAAAAACCCATCAACAAGCATTTATTGAGCACCTTCTAATCTTCCATGTGCCAGGCACGGCACTAAGCATTGGAGATAAAAAAAAATGAATTAGAAAAAATAATAATAATAAACATTAAAAAAAAATAAATTTGACACAGTTCCTGGATTTGGAGTCAGGGATACAAGCAGACATCTACGAGAACACGTCATAAACATCCTCCGCTTCAGGTGTGTGCCAAGTATGGTGAGAGCTAAAGAAAATAATAACTGGGGTGCCTGGGTGGTTCAGTCGGTTAAGCATCCGACTTCGGCTCAGGTCATGATCTCACGGTTCGTGAGTTCGAGCCCTGCATTGGGCTCTGTGCTGACAGCTCGGAGCCTGGAGCCTGCTTCAGATTCTGTCTCCCTCTCTCTCTGCCCCTCCTCTGCTCACACTCTGTCTCTATGCCTCTAAAACAAATAAACATTAAAAAATTAAAAAGAAAAGAAAATAATAACTATTTGAGGATAGGGTGGGAGATAGGGTAGCAGAAAGCTTCAGAGAGAGCAATAATTTGAGCGGGGTCTTGAAGGGTAAGTAGGAGTTTGCCAGGTGGCATTTTGATTAAGGATAAAATTAAATGGAAAGAAAAAAAACACCAGAGGAATTGAAAATGTTTAGGGCAGCTGAGACCCTGTGTAGTTCAGGGCACGGTGGACTGTACTACTATTTGCAAACACTTGCTGCCTGGTCCCACTGACATCAGGCTTGACAATGAGAACCGCTCTCAGCAGAAGCTTTAAGTACCACGCTCTTTTCTCTTTGCCATGACAATCAGCAATGTTTCAGAAAGGGTCCTAGAGGAATGATGATATTGTGTGAGGCAGAGACACAGCCAACCCATAATCGGCATGCAGTATGAATGAAAAATATGTTTTGGTTGTCATCCAGTAAGATTTTTGTATTGCTACCACAGCATAACCCAGCCTGTGCAGAGGTGTGCATTTCCAGCTCTTGACTTCCAACACATAGTGGGAACGCATTTTCTTGCACCCTTTAAGCAATACATGATCATGTGACTTGTTCTTGACCAATAATATGTACATACAAGTAATACATGTCATTTCTGGGAGGAAACTTCACTGCCAATGTGAATTCATCATGTTTCCTTTCCCTGTTGAGGTGATTGGGATGATTATGTAAAGCATTTATCAAGATGAAACCTTCTTCAGACTCAGTCTCTGAATGAGTACATTGAGCAGAGCCCCTCTGACCTTGAACATGTAGTATGAGCAAGAAATAAAGTGTTTTTGTTAAGCCACTGAGACTTTAGAATTGTTTGTTATGGTCACAAACATGGCCTATCCTTAATGATATAAAAATTAGCATATAGGGGTGACTGGGTGGCTCCGTATGTTAAGTGTCCGACTCTTGATCTCGGCTCAGGTCGTGATCTCCCAGTTCACAGGTTCCAGCCCTGCATTGGGCTGTGCACTGACAGCAGGGAGCCTGCTTGGGATTCTGTCTCCCCATTTCTCTCTGCCCCTCCCCCCCTTTCTCTCTCTCAAATTAAAAAAAATAAACCTAAAAAAAATTAGCACTGAGACATGCGGTAATGTAACAACAACAAAAGTAAACATTCATTTAGAAGGCAATAACTAAGAACACTGTTATCAGAAGCTTCCAGGATGTTGATCCATTTGGTGGACATATCACCTGTAATAATGGAGAAGGCATATCATGAACCTAATAAATTAAGCAAGAGATTGTAAAATTGTAAAACAAAATGTTAGCAGCCTGTGTTGGTGGCTGTTGGATACATTTGTAAACTTACTACAAAAAAGAAATGAGCGAGCTCACCGAAGATTTGCCCAGCTTGTAAGCAGAAATGAAAGAAAGCCGGGACAATCTGTAAATTCAGAGGTATTTATAGGGTTAGAAGAGGCTATTGTTTTTCAGTCTCAAGCAGTAAAATATAAAATTAAGACATGTTTTCGGCCAAAATAAATAAATAAATAAATAAAGACCAGTTAAAATCAGCCTTGAAGTATGGATCAAGTCAAGGGTATGGCCTCAAACCTATTGTTATAACCTCTGGATAAATTAAGATGTTACCCAGCACATGCTTTCAGTTGGATGAACTGGCTCTGGAAAAGGGAGGGAAAGTATCACTCTCCCACCAAAGCCCAGTAAACCCAAAGCACACAAAACCAAGTCAGGAGAGAGTGGAGGAGAAGTGCGGGGAAGTGAATGAGAGAGAGAGAGAGAGAGAGAGAGAGAGAGAGCAGGCATGAGAGCAAGAAAGCAAAGAAATACGGCAAAACGTGGAAGCGTGTCTAGGAAAGAACTGGCTGTGGCTGTTAGCTCATGGAACGCCTGGAATCACACAGATAAGGCTGCATTTTTGTGAGAGTTGTACTGCCAAAAGTGCATCCGCCTGCATTAAAGGAGACCGGATTCGAGACTTAATATCACTCTGTACCTCCCCTAATGTTTAAAAGCGAATTTTAAAGCTTTTAGGGCTACTTTAGTTGTAGAAAAGGAAGACTTCCTCAGAGAGCAAAGCCCGGGGTCATGGAGAGCCATGGGTAGGGCAGCTACACGCAGCAGGCAGAATCAGGGTCTAATCGGGGTGCTGGTCTAATCGGGGTGCTGAACATGTCTGCTCAGAGGACTGCCTGGCGTCTACCGTGGTTTCCCATCCCTTCGCTTTCCAAACCGTGTGCCGGTTGCAGCTCTCCTAGCTCTGTCCTACTGTTACGTACTGAGGGTGCGCAGGGTAGACGCCTCGCGTTTAGAAAAAAAGAGTCACATCTGGAGCTGATACAGAGTCGACTACGAATCACCCAGAACCTGGAAAGTGAGCTTGACATACTGCAACTAGATGAGTCTTTAGGATTGTCCCCCCTTAAGGGGAAAAATGAGGAAATTCTGCCTGGGGTGGGCAGGGTAGGGGGAGACAGTAAGCCAAACATTTGGTGAACAGAAAGGAGCCTGCTAGAGTCATTGGTGTTTGTTCCGCAAATATTCCCGGCTCTCTCCCTTCCAGACACTCGGCTGGAGTCAAGTCGGACCTCGCCACGTGACTTGCTCCGGCCAACGACAGCCGAGCAGAAGCGCAGTAGGTCACTTCCAGGTGGACGATTCGAGAGCCAGTGAATGGTTGGTTTGCTGCCTTCTCTCCCCCAGCCAAGATGGCAATGAGAAGCACGGGTCAAGAAGAAGTCTTCCTCAGCCCAAGTCCTCAAGTGTCCACCATGAGCAGAACTCCCCTGCAGACCCAGAGTGGGGCATGTAGCATGAGCAAGAAATAAACTTCCCTGGGGTAAGTCACTGAGATGTCAGGCTTGTTTGTTAGGGGAGCAGAGCCCAACCTTTCCTGACTGATACTGGCAGTGACAGATGAGGCAGGAGAGCAGGATGGGACTGTGAAAGACCCCTTCTCTCAGGCAAACGCCTCTCTGAACTCTTTCCTGGTCATAAAGGGGAGCCATGAAAGCTTTCAAGCAGGGGCCTTAACATGAACAAATCTGTTACTTTTTAGATGAAATAGGCTACTTCTCAACATAAGGAGAAAAGAAGCCTGCTAAACCACATAAGGCAGAGAGAAACACACAGAACCCTTAGGCAAAAGATATAGAGAGACAGAGACAGAGACAGAGAGACAGAGTCAGGCGCGGTCATTTCTTCTTCCACACCATCCAAGTGCCATTTCCCCCACAGCTAGTACAAGAAAGTCTCCCAGAGCAGAGCAGATACAAGGGAATGTAACACAGACCTGAGGTCGATTTCCTGTTGTCTGTGTGACCTGAGCCAGATACTCAACCTCTCTGAGCCTAGTTCCTCACATGTTAAATCCAAATAATAATATATGCAGCTGGACACAGTTGTAAGAAGAAACAGCATATTTCAATTCCTCAGGTGAATGCCTGGCTGGTGGTAGGTGTTTAATACGTGAAATTTATTTTTGCTCCCGTTGACATACAAAATCATTGAGAACACCAGCTCCCTGATTACAAAAGAAAATGACTCAGGGCCACAGAATAGAGAACGTCTCCTCCTTGAGAAAAGTAACTGGAATTGTCATCACTGTATCCCTAACACACCCCCCCCCCCCCCCCTCCATGCCCAGTGCTCACAGGAGCCGCTGGGTTTTCCTCTGCTGCCTGAGAAAATGAGAGGAGTGAAGAAAAGACTTCCCTGACATTAGCTGCTGTTGGGCCATTGAATCTGAACTCTCAGAGCCACAAATACCCTAAAGCTCTGGGCTATAAACCCAAGGCTGAATTCCCCTAAGTGCAGAAGCTGAAAAGCCAGAATTAGAAGCTACGTATGTAAATTGCTGCAGTTCCAACTTCTTGCCCCAGTCCTCAACAGGAGGCACGGGAAAGTGCTGACTTCTGCTCCTTTCGGCCCGGCTTCCTCCCCTCACTGCTCCTCACAGGAGCACACCTGCTCCTGCCAACTCACACTCCTATCCTGGCATTCCATCGAGGCTCTGGGAAACCCTGAGGCGGGGCAGGGAAGGAGGCTGTTAGGCGACCGCCTCCCGGCCTGGAGGCGATGATGCTGCACTATCTCAGCCCTGTGAGGTGGGTCTCACCGGCCCCACTTGCAGCTCTGAAGGATCCCAGAGAAGTTCGGCGATTTGTTCACGTCACACCCTGGCAGCTCTGGCCACGAGAGAACCCACGATTCCCGAGTTCAGTATTCTTTCCGCCATACACTTTTGTCCCGAAGGGGTGCGGGGTAGGGGGAGAATAGAATAACAACCGCGGAAAAGGAACCACTTATATGTGTCTAGCGCTTCCTAGAGGCTACCCAGGATATGGGCCCACCACCCGGCCGGGAGCGGCGAGATTTTAAATCCTGGTCCTATCCCTGACTCGCTCACTCGTTGCGTGACTTTTGCTGAGTGTCTCACGTTCTCGTTTTCCTGTAAGCAAATCAGGACCGGAGGGTGTGTGCGTGTGTCTGTGTGTGTGTGTGCGTGCGTGTGTGCGTGTGTGTAAAGTGTGTCTAAAGTGTGCTGGCATGTTGTGCGGGGGCGGGTAGTAGACGATCACCGGGGTTCCCCAAGTTTCGGATTCCCTATACGCTCGTTCACAACTGGAAGCTGAATTGCCCCCCAATTCCACCCCCTGTAAAAAAAAACTTCGCCATCGAAGCAAAACTGTGAACCCTCGCACCCCTTTTCCCTTGGTTTGGAGAGGGCATTAAGGGGTGCAACGCGGACTTAGCTGAGCGCCCAGTTTGGAGCAATACAAATCACTTGGTTTCTAGGCGCAGCCAGACAGCAGCGCTGTCCGTCGCTCGTGAACTTGACCGGGAGACAAACTTCGGAGCGTCCTCAACGTGGGGGGCCCACTGTCTCGAGACCGCCCCTCAACTTAAGCCCACTTTCGCTCGCCCCCACAGGGGACTTAACAGAGCCACCTTAAGGGCGGTGCTCCCGCCCCCCGGAAGTGCGGGGGGGCACAGAGCCTGGCGCTCGGCCTCCAGCCCTGCACCGAGGCGAAGTGCCCGTGGGGGACAACGAGCCCCCCAAGTGGGGAAACACCTCCCTCCACCCCGCGCCCTTGGCCGCAGACACCTGGCCGGGTTCCCGAGCCTTCCGGGTGCCTGCATCTCCTGCCTTCCCGCCCGAGCCCTGAACTTGAGCCCGCTTCGGTCAGAGGCGGCGAGAGCCCGCGTCCGCCCGGCTCGCGGCAGCCACCGTCACTAGACAGTCAAACCCCAAGACGTCAGCCCACAATGCACCGGGCGGGCCGGGAAAGACGCGCCGGGGAGGGGAGAGGGAAGAGCCGGGCGCGAGTCGCGCTGGAGGGGGAGGGGGAGAGGAGGAGAAAGAAGGGCCCAACTGTAGGAGGGCAGCGGTGCATTACCTCATCCCGTGAGCCTCCGCGGGTCCAGAGAAGAATCTTCTAGGGTGGGGTCTCCATGGCGACGGGCGGGCCCGCCCCCTTGAGAGCGACGCGAGCCAATGGGAAGGCCTTGGGGTGACATCATGGGCTATTTTTAGGGGTTGACTGGTAGCAGATAAGTGTTGAGCTCGGGCTGGATAAGGGCTCAGAGTTGCACTGAGTGTGGCTGAAGCAGCGAGGCGGTAGTGGAGGTGTGCGGACTCAGGGAGACGGACAGATACAGGCAGGCAGGCAAGACGGCAGCAGAGTCCGAGCTGCAAATCTTATTTTCTTTTCCATTTTCTCACCAACTGCCCAGAGCTAGCGCCTGTGGCTCCCGGGCTGGTGTTTTGGGGAGCGTCCGGAGAGCCCCTTCTCCAGCCGCCCCCAGGAGGAGAGCCCCGCTTCCCCGGAGCTGGTGACAGCGCAGAGAGCGGCGACAGTCTGTCCGGGGAAGTCCAGAGAGCCGCTGCAGCGGCAAAGAACTTTCCTGACCAGGCGGACAGGGGACAAGTGGCCCGAGTGCCGGAGCGAACTTTTGCAAAGCTTTCCTGCGCCCGAAGCTGCCGCGGCGGCGAAGACAGGAAGGCGGCGGAGAGAGGAGACCAAGGAGGGACGTGCGCTCAGTTTCACTCGCACCGGTTGCTGAACTTGGGCGAGCGCGAGCCGCGGCTGCCCGGCGCCCCCTCCCCCTCGCAGCGGAGGAGGGGACAGTCGTCGGAGTCCGGGCGGCGGACACCCGCTGCCGGCCGGCCACCGCGGGATCGACGCTGACTGCCGCCGCCGGCAGGGCCGCTGTCGCCGGGAAGCGTGTTCGTCTGCGGGCTCCCAGGGACGGCTGCGCCAAGAGCGCTCCGTGAGCGACCGCGACTTTTCAAAGCCGAGCAGCGCGCGCGAGCTGACAAGTTAAGAGTGCTGGCGGCATCTGAACCCTGAGCGCCTGGGAGCGAGCCGGTGAGCAGGGCGCAGGGGGGAGGACAGCCGGCGGGTGCGCGCGCCCCTCGAGAAACTTTCCCTGCCCAGGGCCCCGGGAGGGGTGTCCTCCGCTCGCCAGCGCGCTGTTGCGGCCCCGAAACTTCTGCGCGCAGCCCAAACTAACCCCACGTGAAGTGACGGACTGTTCTATGACTGCAAAGATGGAAACGACCTTCTACGACGATGCCCTCAACGCCTCGTTCCTCCAGTCCGAGAGCGGTGCCTACGGCTACAGTAACCCCAAGATCCTGAAGCAGAGCATGACCCTGAACCTGGCCGACCCGGTGGGCAGCCTGAAGCCGCACCTCCGGGCCAAGAACTCGGACCTCCTCACCTCGCCCGACGTGGGGCTGCTCAAGCTGGCCTCGCCCGAGCTGGAGCGCCTGATAATCCAGTCCAGCAACGGGCACATCACCACCACGCCGACCCCCACGCAGTTCCTGTGCCCCAAGAACGTGACAGACGAGCAGGAGGGCTTCGCCGAAGGTTTCGTGCGCGCCCTGGCCGAACTGCACAGCCAGAACACGCTGCCCAGCGTCACGTCGGCGGCGCAGCCGGTCAGCGGGGCGGGCATGGTGGCTCCGGCGGTGGCTTCCGCGGCGGGCGGCAGCGGCAGCGGTGGCTTCAGCGCCAGCCTGCACAGCGAGCCGCCGGTCTACGCCAACCTCAGCAACTTCAACCCGGGCGCTCTGAGCAGCGGCGGTGGGGCGCCCTCCTACGGCGCGGCCGGCCTGGCCTTTCCCGCGCAGCCCCAGCAGCAGCAGCAGCCCCCGCAGCCGCCGCACCACCTGCCCCAGCAGATCCCCGTGCAGCACCCGCGGCTGCAGGCCCTGAAGGAGGAGCCGCAGACGGTGCCCGAGATGCCCGGGGAAACGCCGCCCCTGTCCCCCATCGACATGGAGTCGCAGGAGAGGATCAAGGCGGAGAGGAAGCGCATGAGGAACCGCATCGCTGCCTCCAAGTGCCGGAAAAGGAAGCTGGAGAGGATCGCCCGGCTGGAGGAAAAAGTGAAAACCTTGAAAGCGCAGAACTCGGAGCTGGCGTCCACGGCCAATATGCTCAGGGAACAGGTGGCACAGCTTAAACAGAAAGTCATGAACCACGTTAACAGTGGGTGCCAACTCATGCTAACGCAGCAGTTGCAAACGTTTTGAGGAGAGGCTGTTGGGGGCTGAGGGGCAACAGAGAAAAAAAAAAAAATTCACCCAGAGAGACAGACTTGAGAACTTGACAAGTTGAGAGAGAAAGAGAGAGAGAAAAGTGTCCAAGGACTAAAGCCAAGGGTATCCAAGTTGGACTGGGCGGCGTCCTGACGGCGCCCCCAGTGTGCACGAGTGGGAAGGACTTGGCGCGCCCTCCCTTGGCGTGGGGCCAGGGAGCGGCTGCCTGCGGGCTGCCCCGCTTTGCGGATGGGCTGTCCCCGCGCGAACAGAACGTTAGACTTTTCTTTAACATTGACCAAGAACTGCATGGACCTAACATTCGATCTCATTCAGTATTAAAGGGGGGAGGGGGAGGGGTTACAAACTGCAATAGAGACTGTAGATTGCTTCTGTAGTACTCCTTAAGAACACAAAGTAGGGGGGGAGGGGGTTGGGGGAGGGGAGGCGGGAGGGAGTTTGTGAGCGCGAGGCTGAGCCTGCAGATGAACTCTTTCTGGCCTGCCTTCCTTAACTGTGTATGTACATATATATATTTTTTAATTTGATGAAAGCTGATTACTGTCAATAAACAGCTTCATGCCTTTGTAAGTTATTTCATGTTTGTTTGTTTGGGTGTCCTGCCCAAGTGTTGTTTGTAAATAAGAGATTTGGAGCACTCTGAGTTTACCATTTGTAATAAAGTATATAATTTTTTTATGTTTTGTTCCTGAAAATTCCAGAAAGGATATTTAAGAAAATACAATAAAATATTGAAAAAGTACCCCTCCCACAACCTCTTTTCTGCATTACCTACGGATTACCTATCTAGATGGAGTCGAAAGAGTTCAAAGAGTCAACTAAAATCACTCTCAGTGCTTCGTACTATCAGGCAGTGAAAACTGTTCTCTGCTGGACTTGAGAATAACTGTAGCTGAAGCTCTCATCAACTTATACTCTTCCCTCCCCCAACAATCCATATAGAGTTGCTTACAAAGGATAGTGTGGCCCTTCAGAAGGCTGAGGAAAGGGAGGTTGTGGTGGAGGGGAACAGACAGCCCACTGGGGAAGTCAAAGAACTTAAAAGTCTGGTTCATACCGAGTGGCATGTGCTGTGACCATTTATGATGTTAGCAGAAATTTCAGAGTAGCTGCGAATTCTCAAATGAGGAACAGTGGCAGATTTTTACAAAAGATGTATCCTTCCAATTTGGAATCTTTAACAATCCCTAGATAAAAAAGATGGTCTTTGCTTATGAATATTTATAACAGCATTCTTGTCACAATAAACGTATTCAAATACCAATAACAGATCTTGAATTCCTTTCCCTTTACTACTTTTTTCTTCCCAAGCTCTACACTGAAGCTTTTCTTTTCAGTTGCTGGGGTTAACATTACTGCCAGCTAAAGTTACTGGGTAATTAAGAAGCAAAGAATTTAGGAAGAGTCAACACAGAATTTGCAATCTGGATGAAACATTCTCCCAGTTTCATTAATATTCCCCCCCCCTCTCTCCTCCTCCCCACTCCCCTACTCTCTCTGTCTCTCTGAAGTAAACACCTATACTTAGACAAATTACCACTATAGCCATTTGCCATTTGGGATTCTTCTGCAGTTTATTTCTTAATTTGTTTCTAAAATAACCAGCCTTGTTTAAGTTATTACAGAACCAGCCTTAAAAGATGGTAATCTATACAACATGGAAAAGATTCATACAAGAAAACATGAACACGAACACAACGATGACATGTGTAAATCAAACCTTAGCTCTGGGGAAATGGCAAGCTTAAATTCTGTCTACAGGTATAACTTAGGAGATCAACAAGGCAGTATGCAACAAGGGAACAATTTTTGCTTGGTTGCTCTTCATCCCAAGAGCTAGTATGACTATCAAGCAGCAAAAGCAATTTGATATCCAGGAATATTTCACAAACCACTAATTGAGGCAGGGCTGTCTGCTCATTAGCAGTGCTCCAGTACCCAACAGGTCTGAGAGTGCTAATATCCTGCCTGTGGCTGTAAATCCAAAGACAAAGAGTTTCTCCTTAGGAGTGTATCTAGGAGTGGAAGAGATTGGACAGACTTGTAAGCTATCAGATCCACTCCGTTGTAATAACACTTCTTTAACAAAGGGTTACTGGGAGCAGAGCCGAGTTTGCCAAAGAGTGAATTTGCCTATGTCAGCAACCCGGAAGGTGAGTTGATTTTGACCATATGTAGGAATAGTCAGCAGAGGGACAATAAAGCACTTTGGGGTGGGGCTCTATGGAAGCTAAACAAGAGCCAACTAGAAAAAATAAGCAGGCTGGGGAATTAATTACCTGCAAAGGTAGACTAAGCCCAGACAACAGAGCAGCACAGAAAAGCCACACCACTCCCCAGCTTTATTTAGATTCCAAGTGTTTAAAAAAAAAAAAAAAAAAAAAGGCAGCCTGAAATTCAGGCCTCTCCCCACACTTGTTTGTTTCAACTAACATTCTAAATGTGTGTACATATATATATATGTGTGTGTGTGTATGTATATGTGTGTGTGTGTGTGTGTGTGTGTGTGTGTATATCTCCCTGAAATTCTAACCATTCTAACAAAAGGGGTAACAAAAACAAAACAAAACAAAACAAAACAAAACAAAACAAAACATTGTGGTTGAGGAAATTAACCAATGACCTTTGGAGACAGAAAAATCAGCTAATTACTTGTAGACACACAAAAGTTAATTTTATTTTGGCACTCAGTGAGTTATTATTAATGGAGAAGGTGAAGCTAGTGGCACCTAAAACCATTAATTCACTTCTGATCTGTTTTATATATGTATATTTCCATCAGAGATTCTTAACACTTTGTGTCCATTGGGGCAGAGGGTTCATGAACTCAATGAAATGCCTACAAAATTGTATATATGTGTACGTGCATACACACGCTCCCTTGGGGGAAGAAATCATTAGCTTTTATTTGGTTTTCATAGAGTCCCATGACTCAAAAATGCTTAGTAATTCCTAAACTTAAGGCCTACACACTCACTATGAGAAACTTACCTTTGTGTGAATGTGAATCCCATATGCCTTTTCACCCTTCCATGCTTCTGCTTGTGCTCATCCATCTACCCACAATACCTTTCCTTCTGGTTCAGCTGATGAATCCTACTCATTCCTCATGGCTTGGCACACAGCACCTTCTCTATGAAGCACTCCTTGCTAACTCTTATCTTCAGGTGGAACGAATATTCCCACTGAGCATTCATAACATTTTATCAAAACTTCTATGATAGACTTATCAAAGTATTATTGTGAAACTCTGTATCTCTTGACTAGAGCCATATCCCACTCATCTGTGGACCCCAGACTACTAGTACAGTGCCTGGTACTAGGAGATGTTTATAAAACAACAAATGTGTGATGAGTGAACAAGCAATTGAACTTAAAACCTCCTCCAAAATAATTCCAGATCTCAATTTCTTCTAGTGAAATATACCTCATCCATTTCCAGGTATGCAACTCCAGATGGATTGAAGACCCCCAGAAAATTCAAGCCCAGCCAATTTTCAGTGAACGCTCTAAAGTCCAGTTTTCAATGAGTGTTCTTAAAATCATTACACTGTTAACATGTTCTTACAGCCACACAATGTCCATTCTCCCCTCTGCTAATGCAAGTGGGCATCTTGTGTAAAATGAGTCAGCCTGAAACATTAGGCGTGGAGGTGGGAATGGGCAAGGATACTATGTAACCATTAAGCAGGCACAAAAAAATAGTTCCAGATATGGCTATATCAAAGCAACCACTTCATTGGCAATGGCAGAGAGGACTTTCTGTTTGTAACGTTAATGTATCTCAGGGGTCTCGGAGTTAGCACTTGGTATTTGCTGGATAGAGATAAGGATCATGCTAAAGTGTCTATTCCCCATGTCTTTTTATTGTCAGAGAAGATATGCATTGGTGGAACTAAGAGAAAAAGACAATGTCCTTTACTCTGTCCTACCCTTGCTTCCATGGGTCTTCTATATGGGTCAAGTGGAGTGTTGTGGAAGATGGGAACATGTTAGAATACGGGCTAGCCACAGAATGTGAAATTATTTCCTCCTAACTCTGGACTCTGGTCCCAGTTGTTTGCTTGTGGACTTCTGATATCCCAAAGAAGGGCATTCCCCCAGGCCTGGGTCTCATTGAGGCCCTATGCTGAGCATGGGGGTTCAACGATGAGCAAGACACAATCCCTGTTCTCCAGGAACTCCCAGTCTGGTGGGGAGAAGCATAGAGATGAAGCACAAAGAGGTGCCAGATCTGGAAAGGAGGAACCGTTATCAGGATAGAGTTCAGAGGAGAAGTGACATCTGGGCTGAGCCAGTGGAACTCACCAGGAAAGGAAGGTTGGAGGAGGAACTTGTGTGCAAGGGCACAGGGGCATTGGAAAACATGGCGTGTTCGGGAAGCTGTAAGCTGGAAATGAATGTATGAGAAGTAAAATGAAGGGATATTTGAAGCAGGAAAGTTGAGGTGTCAGGTTGTGAAGTAATATCCATTCCATGCTGAGTTTGGCTGTCACCCTCTAGATGACAGAGAAATGTAGAAGAAAGCAGAGCAGGGTAATGGACTGTCAGCTTGAGAAATATTCTTGCTGGTAACAGTTTGGATGATGGACTTGGGGAGAGGAGAGGCTGGGTAAGGAGGATAATACCAAGGACAGGATTCAGTTTAATTTAGAAGGTCCGTAGTCTTTAACGCCGCCCTGGGGTTGGGGGAGAGATGGGGAGGAGATAACGGGGGTCCAGCTCTGTTATGCCACATTTCTTCCTACACAACCTCCTGGCAAGCTAGGCCTGCGGAGGGATATCAGGAAGTTCACGCGACACCTTTGCTACTTGTCCTGAACTTAAGCTTTTCTCTTCACTGGGTCGACTTGACATCTAAAAGAAAATCCTCTTATAAAATGGTCCAGAGGCCACCTGCTTAGTGCCAGGATGCTCAAATAAACAGATGTAAAAGACAAAGACTTGTGACCTCACCACTGCAGGCAGGACCCAAGCCTGATTTTATCTTGTCCCCCATAATTGACTAAGCTCCGTGGGACTAACTGACCCAAACTATACAAACATTTCAACGCAAATGAAGAGACCAGTGTTTTTACTTACATTGGGGAATTGTATGATTAACACCTTACATTCATGCGACACTCATTTTATTCATCAAGCAGCACTAAATTTCTATTTTGTGCCAGGCACCTGGAATACGATGGAGAGTGAGATCCACAGGATGCCTCCCCTTTTGGAGTGTTTATTCTGTAAGAGACACAGGAAATCGAAATCACCACTAAATGTATGATTCTACACTTTGACAAGCACAGTGAAGAATTACTGGGCACCGTGAAAGAGAAAAACTATCCAAACTGGACCGGGGGGGGGGGGGGGGGGGGGGGGGGGGGGGGGGAGGCCTTTCTACAGAAATACGGGAATTGAGACTTCCTAGATGATGAGTTCATCAGGTGAAGAGCAGAAGAGAAGGGGCAGCAGGTGGAGGTGCAGCATGAGGGAAAGCTTGGGAATGATTTCTGGGCACCCTAGGGGTCAAGAGATGGTTGACTTTCCTGGAGCAGAGTGAGCAAAGGAAGCTTGATGTGCAATGCGATTTGTACCAGTTCAAACTCCTATCACTTCCAAAGTACTTTTGTCCCTTCCATCTCATTTCATTTTCACCACTGCTCTGGCTATGTCGTTGTTAGGAGCCGTGTCTCGCGGACACAGTGACTGAGGCTCTCAGTGAGT
This sequence comes from Panthera uncia, assembly GCF_023721935.1. NCBI lineage: Eukaryota > Metazoa > Chordata > Mammalia > Carnivora > Felidae > Panthera > Panthera uncia. The sequence continues at coordinate 57,913,240 of NW_026057585.1, forward strand.
CTTAGGAGCTTTTGTCAAGGTCTCTCAACCACTGGCTGGTTTCAATTAGGCTTCAAGAACCCTACTCTTCTCCTATATTGTTCCAGGAACCAGATGCCCTGGTGATCCTGGGTTCCTTACCCAGAGCACGTCCCTGCTTCCACATCAAGGACCCCGAGGAACTGAATTAGTCATCAGAAGGTTCTTTGATGTGCACACCATCTGAGCAAAGGTAATCAGATAGTCCCCTGGGATATTTTATCCATGCCACAACAACGGGTAGTGAACTCTCCTTGCCCTGCTGTGAACCCCTCCTCTCTGGAGGGGCCAGAACACTTACAGTCCTGAGAAGCCCTGACAGTTTCTTGCCATGCAAACTTCTTCCATGTACATCCACTGAAGAACAGTGCCTGATGGTTGCCTCGTTATTGGATTACCAGATCATTAATTTACAGCCATCTTAGGTTATTGCTACTCACTGGCTACCTGGACAGAATGTGTGTATTTCCTAGATCTCAGGACTGTCAGTCCATCAGCAGAAGCTGATGCCTAATCTCTTCCAGAGAGTTGATTCATCCAGGTTCATGCTCAGAGGGAGGGATTTTCCCTGACCTTATTGTAAGTCCTGGAAAAAGGTGGGCAGGAACCTGGGCTGTTATATAATTGACCACACTAACAGTTAGGATGTTTACAGGGGCCAGTAACAGAAGACACAATTTAAACAAGAGGTCCAGACATGAACCAATCCAGGACTCAATGACCTCGTTCACTGACATCATCATGGGCCTGGGGGCTATCTTTTCATGTCACCATTCGTGGTGTGTCAAAGAAGTTCCTTGTGTGGCCTCAGAATAGCTCTGGCAGTTCCTGGCATCATAGGTAAACACAATAATCACTAGCAATGCAAGGATGTTTACTTTAATCTTTCCCTTGGGGCACCTGGGTGGCTCAGTTGGTTAAGCGTCCAACTTCGGCTCAGGTCATGATCTCACGGTTTGTGGGTTCAAGCCCCACATCAGGTTCCGTGCTGACAGCTCAGAACCTGGAATCTGCTTCAGATTCTGTGTCTCCCTCTCTCTCTGCCCCTCCGCAGCTCAAAATCTTTCTTTCTCTGTGTCTCAAAAATGAGTAAATATTTTTAAAAATTTCTTTTTAATCTTTCTTTTTATTAGCAAGAGAAGCCTTTCCTAGAAGCTGCCCACCTCCACCCCAGTAGACTTCCCCTCACATCCCGTTGGTCAGGAGCAGGTCACATGCATATATCCTGCAAGGGAATGTGACTACCATAATTGGCCTACAGTCATGATTCACCCCTTGGGATCACCTTTTTCTAAGCACATGGGAGAGTGAACACAGAAAGTTATTTTTAAAATAAATAAAAAATAAGGCTCTGATAGCAAGAAAGAAGTGAGAAGGAGGATGGCTTTTGGGTTGGTGGATGGTCATTAACACCCTACACAAAATATTTCCAGCTCTCCTCTTGGGTACAATGTAGGGTAGTACTTCCCCATCTCCTACCTCCTTGAAGGTGGGTGAGAGGCCATGCAACTTGTGTCAGCCAATGAAATGTGAGCAGGGGTGCCATCTGTCATATCCAGGCAGAAGCCTTAAGGGCAAGTGAGAGATTCAACATGCTTCCTTTTCCCAGCCTTGCCAACTATGGAAGCACAGAGACGGAGTGTCCATTAACCTGGGTCTTTAAATAATGACAATGTAGATCAGCGTCCCTCCCCCTGCCCAGCACATCTACAATAGACATTTAACATGAGCAAGAACGAAGCCTTTGTTGTTTTAGGACACAGGGATTTGAGAGTTGCTTGTTTCTGTAGCATCGTTTAGCTCTTCCCAACTCCAATAGGAACCAACAGTATCTTCCACAAATATAATAAAAACACCTGTATAATATTCATAGTAGATACCATTTACCACATTTCTACTATGTAGTAGGCACTGTGCTGGGTCTCACAAGGCAAATGAAAGGGCTGGATTTTGTAGATGGGAAAATGAAGCTTCAGGCCTTGTTCGTGTTCGTGGAATAAGTGACTGGTGGATGCCCAAGCTGAGTTCAGGTCTTCCTGACCCTAAAGAGCTTATACCGTACACACATGTCCCTACTCCTGAGTAGTAATGCCACATGAATTTATATCCCAATTGAGCCTCACAACCTTCCTGCCACAGACACTGTTATTCTACACTTCACAGGGCTGGGAAGACACTAGAGTCTCTCCCTTTCCACTCTTCCTCACTATCCTTCCAAATATGTGAAGAATCAAAGTACTTTACGAGTTAGAGGGGACCATGAATTTTGGAGTCAAGTGTCTAGGGGTTAAATCCGGGCTCTGCAGTTATACCTGGAGGAGCATGGAGCAAGTGCCTTAACAGTGCCAAGCTTCAATCCCTTCGTTTATGAAAATGAGGCCGGCTGTGGCTACCTCAGAAGGTTACCAGGAGGATCATTTAATGTAGAGCCCTTGTATGGAGTAGGAAAGCAAGAATTAGTCATTTTTCACTGTAGACTTGTTCATTTAAGAAGAAATAATCAGGAACCCCCCACCCCGTACCCCCAGCCAGTGTGCATGCACACACACACACACACACACACACGCCACCCTAACTGAAATGCAAACATTTCCCACTAAGATTCAACAAGGTCTCAGAGGGCTTGCTTCTTGGTCATATAAGGGCTGGCAGGTCCTCTCTACGGGCTAGAGAAAAGTTTTGTTTCCCCAGCTGCACTCACAGGGGAATGCTCTGCAGGCACGGTATTGGGAACCTGTTTGGCTTGGCTCAGAGGCCTGTCAGCACATTCAGGAAGTGAAGTCAGAGAGAGGCAGGATTTCAAACAGAGCCAGCTGCACACAAATGCCCAGGCAGTGAAATGCCTTATCTAGGCAGGGTGCCTATCAGCCCAGGTTGCCCTGGGTGCTGTCAAAGAAGCCTCTGAGAATGGCTCTGGGCCAGAAAAGGAAGGAGCAATCTCTGGCACCCAGGGGAGGGCTGTGACTTCCATAGCAAAGAAGCCAGAAAGCCTACACGGGGGTCATCTCAGCAATCCCCATGTCTTGGGCAGGGGAATGACTAAGCCCAGGCTCCCAGCGCTTGCTGGTTGGAGGGGCTCATGTTTATCTCCCTGGAGACTTGAACTCAAGTTTCAGGAGGGGAAAAAAGGAGAGGGGGGGGAATAGCAAAAGGAGGGACTAGGTTAGAAGTGCTGGGGAGGGGAGGGAGAGAAATGGATGATGCCTGACAGCATGTGGGACCTTGAGAAGGAGCATGCTACCATTCTCCAGCTGTGCCCAGGAAACAGTGCAGCGACTAAGACCTGAACCCTAATCCCAACTTGAACATTTCTAGCTGTGAATGGGAAGATAGTTAATTTCCCTAAGCCTCAATTTCATTATCTATGAAGTAGAGATGGTAATATCTACCCACATTGGGTTGTTGCAATGATTAAAGAAGCTGATATATGTAAAAGGGCTTAGCTTAGTGCTGGCAAATCAGACGTGCATCAGTTAGAATTTTATGTTTGCCAGTAACAAAAAAATTCAGTTTAAGTAAAAAGCAATTTTATTGGAATAAATCAATGAAAAGCCATCAGCAGAAGTAGCTCTAAACCTGGCTATATACAGGGCTCACATGGTATCAGCAGGCTTTGATTTCCCTCCCTCACTCAGCTTGCTATGGGAAGTGTTAGCTTCCTGTTCAGGCTCCGTGTGATATTGTCCAGCAGACCCCACTCTCTGTCCATAAGGAAAAGTAAGATGGAGATGGCACTTACTTGCCTCCTCCCCGGATGGTGTCTCATTGGTCTGAATGGGTCTCATATCCCTCCCTGAACCAATCACCATGGCTGAGGGATGGGAAGGGACATACTGAGTGGCTTAGGTGTAGGTCAACCTTCAATACTAGGGTTTTGGAGTCCCATCAAACCACAGAGTCAGAGAAGAAAGAGAGGGAGGAAGAGATCATCAAAGCAATGTCAGGACTTACAAAACAGTAGATGCTAGAGGTCAAACAGAGTCCTGATGGACTCTGGTCCATCTATTTTGTGATTACTCTTGTTACTCTCAACACATTTTACAGGCCAGGGTAGAGGGGCATCTAGTCCCCTTCAAAAGCTGGGTCAAGATTCATGATCCATTCTTGAATCTCTTACAACAAGTTGGGGGCTCCAGGTACAAGTTATCAAAGCATACTTCTCTGGATGGAAAATGTTCAGGAGGACTATATTAAACAATATAATATGTAAAAATACTCTGTAAAAAATAGCTACTTATTAATATTGGTTGCTGTTGTAATATTAACTCATCTAGGCCAATTAGAATAGAGTCAAAGATACTCAGGGCAAGACTATGAAATGTCGGGAAGCCCATCTATTCAGGTCTGTGTTTTTCTCTACTCTCCTACTCATTGAACTGTATCAGTATCGGTATCTACAATAGTATTTCCACAATTCAATTGTTGAAGTAGTAAAAGTAAGAAAAAAAATCAATAGACTGTCTCCATGACTGAATTCTGAGAAGAATCCAACGCGCCATGAAATATTTTTTCTCTCCTCACAACAAATCAAAGATCTTTACATGAAAGATCTCTGAAAATTTCTAGAACTGGTTATAAGCATAAGAAGTGAATGATATATCCAGTGTTGCAAGTGTGAGATACCAAGAAAGGTTGATGAGTCTACTGTGTGGCTTAAGACATTTCTAGGAGGTAATACCTGACCAATTCTTGGTGTATATGGCCAAAATCTTTCTGCCTTAAGATACTAACATGGCACTGAATGATCATCACTCTCTCAGAAGGTAATGTTACTGTATTCATCCTCACTCAATGTTTATCGAATGCCTCCCCGGTGCCAGGCACCCACTAAACACTGGAAGTGAGAAGCTATGTAAGGCATCAATCCTACTATCAAAAGCTAATGGCATTCAATATATTAATTGCTGTGACAGACATAAAAACAATGTACCTTGGGAACAAGTACCCCACCTAAGGGAGTTGAGCAATGGCTTCACTGAGAAGCCGACTTGGAATTATATCTTAAAAGAGATGAGTGGGGGGTTGACAGAAAAATGGGGGGATAGTGTTTCAGAGAGAGGGGACATCAAGGACTAAGGCAAGCAGGACTCCAGGGCCCATTAGCCACGCATCAACTGTTCATGGACAAAATGGACAGAGTTCCTGCCTACTTATTGTCAGGTAAGGAAAAGACATATAACAGATCATTAAAAAGATGATCACAATTGTTTATGAAGCCCAGCACTTTGCAAAGTGCTGAAAGATGTGCAAGCAATATTACTGTAGATACTATGAAGGCACTTCCAGAGCATTCAGTGGAAGGGTGGGGAGATGCCTGACTCAGTCTGGTCATTAGGGAAGGCATCCCCAAGGAAGTGACCTTTAGACTGAGACCTGAAGGAAATTAGTCAGGCATATGAGAGTGGGTGGGGAGAGCATTCCTCTCTTGGGCAAAAGCATGTGTTAGAAGTAGCCAGAAGACCAGTATGGTTAGAATGTAAGGTTCCCTCCAGGGGAATCAGAGAAGGGGATGGGAAAAGAAGGAGCCCATGGGGCAGGTGGATCCAGATGGTGTGCAGTTTAATACCACATGTCCAAATACAGTATCTTAACCCTCAGGTCTCAAACAACCAGAGAGGTTGGATGACAGTGAGCAGAGAACCCAGGCGTTTTCTAAAAGTCACACATTTCATGCTTCAGGCAGAAGATCTAATTCCTGGCTATAAGAGACTGATCTTGACCTTAAGCTGTTTATGAAGCTCTTAAAATGCGCCCAGGGGCACCTGGGTGGCTGAGTCGGTTAAGTGTCTGACTTTGTCTCAGGTCATAATCTCACGGTTCGAGGGTTCAAGCCCCGTGTTGGGCTCTGTGCTGTCAGCATGGAGCCTGGAGCCTGTTTCAGATTCTTTGTCTCCCTCTCTCTCTGCCCCTGCCCCCACTCTCAAAAATAAATACACTTAAAAAAAAAAAAGAGTCACATGTTTTTCAAAGAAAAAAAAAAAAAGAAAGATGCGCCAGGAGGAGTGGTAGATGCCTCCTGTGCTACGTTCATTCAACCTTAACAACAGTCCTACTAGCTAGCTATCACAGGCTTGCTCCCAGGAAGTCGGACTCAGGTCCCAAAAAATGGCTACGTCCTCATGACTATAAGAATCAGGAGCAGGGTTTTGCTCTAGAATTGAGCTCTTGATTATTCTGCCTCTGAAGAAATCAAAATCTTTAGATATCTTGACAATTTCAACGGCTCAGCAATATCACCCTCCCTCCCTGAGTGGTGCTTCAACAGACAGTCGGTTTACCAGAAACCCTAATTCCTTTTCCTTCAATGTGAAAGGTGAGTGGGGGACTCCAGGGACCTTTTAATTTTCTCTTCCATCCATAGCTAGGCTTTATGCCCCTGCTGTTTTGAATTCCATTTCAAACAAAAAAATAACTAAAAACCATTCTCCGCCAAGCCATTTGGATTTAAAACAGACTGGCAGAAACCTGGAAAGAGTCAAGATTCTCCTTAATATATCAAATAGAGCAGCCAGCGCCAATCTGAGAGGCTTTGCTCCATTTTGTAGAGAACAGGCCGTATTTTGAAAATGGATGAGTAAGGTTCACTGTTGCGACTTGTTTCAAGGTCTGGAGGCCAGGCCTGGTTTTGATCTGACAGGCCTGGGTCTCCAAACGTGGGTTATTCCTTTGCAAATGCTCAGAGGGGCGGCTGGCTCCCCAGGCACAGACCTGGAGCAGTGTCCCTTTGAAGACTTCCTCCGTGGGTCTTAAGTGGGATTTGGTGCCCATTGTGGAATCAGAGTAATGAGCTCAAAACTAATGTTTTTCATTACACCAGCAAATCAGTCAGCCCCTGTGTTTGCTCAGGTGTGCAGCTGTGTGCCCCATGCCCTGATCTCTATATAAGAACAAAATAAATATTTTCAAAAGGAAGAAAGAATTGAAGATGAAGGAATGTCACAACGGGTGAGGTAGGAAACGCGAGAGAAAGGAGACTCTGGCCTCTTTAAGGTGAGCTATATTTGCTATCTACTCTCTTTACTAATTGGTCGCCCTCTAGTCTGTGAAGAAAAAAACCAATGGGCTAATGAAGCGACAAGATTCATCCAATTAATTGGGGCTCATTCGGAGACTCGAGCAGTGCCGGTAGATGGCGCCAGAGGGCAGACACAGCGCTCTCCCTTTCTGGGGTGTAAAGGACTGGAAAAAGCCCAGCCAACAAATTTGGCTGGGACCTGGGACAAATCATGGGCGTCGTCCAGCTTCAGAGGGGACCAAGTATAAACACATTTTTTTTTTTTTTTTTTACAGAATAAGGAAGCATATGCACTGGAAATGCTCTTGCTCCACCAGCCGGAGGCCTGGAAGTGAGCACCAGATACTGTTTACAGGGCAGCTCCTATTTCAGAATGAAGAATGAGGCTCAGCAGGTAGGGAGGCCTTGAGAAGGAGAACCGAATTTCCAAGAAGCCCACGCTGCGACAGAACTGTGGAGAGCCCGTCTCAGGAAACTCGCTGGATAAGACGATGGAGGCTTATGTTGTCAGAATAAACCCACCTGCCTCCACAGAGGGACGAGCTTGGTACTCTGGGGGAAATATGAAATGCTAGAATTGGCCAGAACTGGGTTAAGATGCTGCATGTGTGACCTTGACCAATTCTCTTTCCTTCTGAGCAACAGTTGACTCATCCTTGGAAAAGATGCAATACTTGTAAATGGGAGACGAAATTTGATTTATGGAAAATGCTTAGCACAACACTCGGTACTCAGAAGTCTCTGAAAAACTCTTCCAGCTGTGGCATAAAACCTCTTCCTATGGGAATTAGAACAGTCAGAAAGGACAATCTTCCCATTAGTGTCACCACTGCATCTGATACACGCTGATTCTCTTTGGGCTTATCACACTATTTTGCATTCTATTTATTTACACAGGTCCTTAGACTGGGCGCTCCTTTAAAGTAAGGACTGTGTGGTAAAATTCTCCCAGCATTCCCAGAATCTATCACGCCCCTGGAACATAACATCTGTTGAATACATGAGCTTTTCTTGTGAGCAACTTGTTCCAATCCACCAAGCTAGATAATTCAGATACAGAATAATGGCCACATCTCACTTTCTTTTTCTTCACTGTGTTCGGGAAAGAAAACAGAAAATACTACAAACCTGGTGATGAAAATCAACTGTGAATGTTTTGTTTTAGCCAAGGACCAAATAGAAGCCAGATGCTAAGCAACCATTTTTAGTATTGGCCAACTCAACCAGCCAAGATTCAAAATAAATTCCAAGAAGAATTACAATACGAGATGTAATTCTATAAACTGAGTGTCACAGGTTAAGCTTTGGGCATGTGGCATTCTAGTCTATGCAGGTCAGAGGGACAGATGCTAAAGGAAAAAAACCGACCTGAATGGAAGCAAATGACAGGAAGCCAACAGAATCAGGAATGCCAGCGTGGCCAATACTGGCCAAGGAGGGAATGGGAAACCACAGAGGTTGGCTCTTGTGGTCAGATAGATTTGGTTCCTAAGTAGCCCCTTTGATTGGGGCAAGTTACTTAACTGCTGAAAGACTCAATCTCTTGGTTTATAAAATGAGGCATATTTAGTCAGGATCAGTTAACCTATGCTGCAGTAACAAATAAACTCTGAACTCTCAGTGACTTAGCAAAACAGAAGTTAATTTCTCACTCACCCATAGTCTCACCCAAAGGCAGGTTCATGGGAGCTCTTCTACATCCAGTGACTCAAGGATCCCATTTCTTTGTATCCTGTGATACCTCCATCTTATCAAGTGGCGTCCAGGGTTACTACAGCATGGAAGAGAGAATTGGAGAAGGCACACTGGCTCCAAAATGCATTAGTACAGAAGTGACATGTCATTTCTGCTCTGAGCCCATTGTTCAAAATTAGACATCGTCCCAACCTAACTGCAGGGGAAACTGAGAAATATGGAGGGGCATGGAGATATTTGGGGAGCACTATATATGTCTGCCCCACCATATATATTAAATATTTAATTGAAATAAGTTCATCAAATGGATGAAGAAATTTTGGTTTATATACACAATGGAGTACTACATGGCAATGAGAAAGAATGAAATATGGCCCTTTGTAGCAACGTGGATGGAACTGGAGAGTGTGATACTAAGTGAAATAAGCCATACAGAGAAAGACAGATACCATATGGTTTCACTCTTATGTGGATCCTGAGAAACTTGACAGAAACCCATGGGGGAGGGGAAGGAAAAAAAAAAAAAAAGAGGTTAGAGTGGGAGAGAGCCAAAGCATAAGAGACTCTTAAAAACTGAGAACACACTGAGGGTTGATGGGGGGTGGGAGGGAGGGGAGGGTGGGTAATGGGTATTGAGGAGGGCACCTTTTGGGATGAGCACTGGGTGTTGTATGGAAACCAATTTGACAATAAATTTCATATATTGAAAAAAAAAAAGAAAGAAGTTCATCAATCAGGAGTAGACTGTGTCACATACAATAGAACAACCAAATAAAAAGTTAGAGATTTATTTCCTTTGCTATAAAAGAAGCCTAAAGAGGTGGGGCAGCTCTCCAGTCATCAGGAGCATAGGCCCCTTCTACCTTTCTGCTCCACCACTGTGTGTGGCTTCTGTCCTAAAGTCACTTCATGGTTACGAGGTGCCCTCCAGGTGCCATGGCTACATTCCAGCCTAGAGGAAGGAGAAAAAGATCAGAACTTTAAAAAGACACCCTACCTGCTTTAAAAAGTTTTCTCTGAAGCTCACCCAGCAACTTCCATGTAGACTTCGTTGGCCACTCCTAGTCACAAGGCAGTGTGTGATGTGTAGTCTTTAACATTTGTGACTGGGAGCGTAAAGGCTGGGAAGGCAACGAACAGCCTGTGCCATAACAATAACACTCAGTTCATGGGGTTACGGTGAGCACTTCATAAAAGTGAAAAAGCTTTGAATGGGAGCTGACCATTATATGTGTCCAATAAATGTCAGATATTGTCATTACTGATTTTAGTAACCACGTCATCATTTAGGAAGCATGATCTCGGTGGCCACACCTTAAGGACCTGTCAAAAAAAAAAAAAAATGGAGCGAGTCTTTGGTCTTAGGAGGACTTGGAAGAGCAAGGCAGGGCATGAGAGCTCCAGACCCCGCGTTAGGGATTAGGACAGGGGAAAGCATTAGCACTCAAGAGAAGGGACCAAGGTGGAATGTCATTCTGATGGGCTGGGCCAAACCATGGGGGAGCTGCAGGTACAGGAGGGAAGAAGCCGAAGGTGGTAGCAATAGGTTTTTTCTGGGGCTGACTCTGGTTACGAGAGGTAAATAGCAGAGAGAGGAACACAGGAACTATGGTGGAAAAACAGCAAACATCACAGTGACTGCCTTGGTTGGCACCTTTAGAATCCAACGCCTCCGTACCCTCAACTCTACGTATGTACTCCCTTGCTTGCTGACCTCTCTCCACCTCTGTGAGATGATCTCACCCTTTCACTTGGTTTCTGCCACCACAAATCTCAGCCCTTCTTAATGCTACTGCTTTCTCTCAGCACCTATTTCCTGAGTGCTTATCATGGCCAAACTTGGCTTTTAGTACAAGGGATAGAGTGGGGAATAAGACAGGCAACACTCCTTGTTTTGTGAAGTCTACATAGCATGTTGGCCTTTTCCTTCCTTGGACTGGTGCCTTCTAGGTAATTCCTCAGCCTGGCCCCTGGGACTTCCTCTCTGGTATCCTGCTTACCACCTTATTGGTCTTAGTCTTAACAGCCCTATTAATCACTAAAACCCAGATATAAGAGGGACAGTTTAAATCTACATCCTACCTTCATTTCCCACTTCATTTGGCTCAGAAGCAGGGCAGGGCTAAGTGTGTGGCCGGAGGCATTTGTGGCCTCATCAGGAGATTCTGGAAAAGAAAAAGCCAGAGTGACAATAGTCAGACCAGCCTATACAATTCCAAATCTTTAGGTAGAACAAATGAATAACTACTTGTGTCATTTAAGGTTCTTGGGTTGCAAGCAACAAAAACATAATCTAATTAACGGAAATAAAGATTTACTGGAAGGATATGGGGCATCATGAACAAGATTTGAAGGACTAACTGAACAGTCAGACTTCAGAAGAGACAGCGTCCAGGGCAGCTCAAGGACTTTGATATCCATGCCTCTGCTAGAAAAAATGGTCCCTGATCATATTACTGTGCTTTTTCTGTCTCTACTCAAGAGACAAATTCCTGAGAAAGAGAGAGGCTATTGTTCTGGCTTGCGTTACATTTCTACGCCTTCCCACCTGAAGCCCAATTAATAGTTTCTACCAAATCTACAAGGAATAGGAACCAGCAGTATCCCAAAGCGAAACTGGGGTGTGACTACCAGAATGGGGAATGAATGCTGGGTAGGCAAATACAAGGATGTCTACCTTCACACTCTGGGTAATTCTCCTATTCCCAAAGCTATGGCTTTAGGGACATTTCATGAAGATGCATAAGAAGGGGTCCACCTGGAAACATTTTCAGTTGCAGGGAGCGAGACTGTGGCCCGGTTATAATAAACTGGATGCTAATGTTGAGAATTTGGAGTGACATCGATAGAAGTAACAATTACAGATGATTTAATAATCCAAAAAATAAAAGATTTTATTTTTTGTATTATTTGGGTTTTTAAAAGTCTGATCTATGTTTTTGTCATTGTCATATTATTGATTTTTTTTCAAGTGAGTAATGTGTCCACATGGTTCATGCACCTTCCTCCATCCTGCCTCCTGGAACACGGATGTCTCCATCTTGAACCTTCAGGCCTGCCCTTTCGGATCATGAGGACTAAAACACAGGAATGGCAGGACAATGTGCTAGAAGGAAGGCAGGTTCTGGTGACCTTATGTAACAGAGACATTATGTTAGCCCTCCTCTATATTGTTCTCTCTCTACTTTTTTTTTTTATTTGAGAGAGAGAAAGAGAGAGTATGAGCAGGGGAAAGGGACAGAGAGAGAGAGAGAGAGAGAGAGAGAGAATCCCAAGCAGTCTCCATACATGCAGGGCCCAATACCAGGACCCTGGGATATGACCTTAGCCGAAATCAAGAGTCAGACACTCAACTGACTGAGCCACCCAGGTGCCCCTGTATTGCTCTATATTTTTATGTAATAGAGAAATAAGCTTTTACCCGTTAAAGCCACCCCCTGTTTTGGGTTTTTCTGTTATAGCCAAGCCTAATTACAATTGCTTCTCTGAGGTTATACCTCCAATAAGTGATGGAGCCCTGATTCTAACTCAGTTCCAGAGCCTGGACTCGATGAGGCCAGAGAAGCACCCTAGGTGCAAATTGAAGGAGGCTCTCACTCTGAGAGTCATGCAAATGCTGACCGTACACTTGTATGATGCTGAGAATAGGTGCCTCCTAACATTTTGCAGCCTGGGTGCTTCTCAGCCTCACCCTGCTCTGCTTCATCAGCTTTCAGAGCCCATGCTTTTTCACATCACACTCACAGGACAGGGCTGAAGATTGAATCAACCTAGCAATACACCATGACTGTGAGAAAGCACCTGGTCTTAGTCTGAGATTTAAGAAGTGCTTTTTCTGATATTAACTATGAGATGTAAGGTTGTAAAACTTTCTGACACCTCCATTCCACAGCACCCCTGCTATTTCAAGAGCTAGCTTTTATCATTCGCTGGCATAGGAGTAAAAAGCCCCTTCTGAAATACCTCACCCTCCCGCCCTCCCATCCGCTTTCCAGGCAGGCAGTCTTGTTTATATATCGTTTCTCCTGGATGAATCATCTGCAGCGAGGGTACAGCTTCCACTTGTCCATGAGAAACTGTTCAAAACAATCCTTTCTATTCTGCATAAAATCTCAGGAGTAACAATAGATATTCAAAATAAGACTGCTACTTCTCAGCCTCTCAAAGTCAGGGAACAAATAAAAGTAACTATGTGCCATCAAAAATCATTTTGAAAGAAAAAAACAAAACCTCCCTGTGATTGCTTCTTTTTTTTTTTTTTTTGAGCTCCCAGCCTCCACCTTCTTTATATTATGCTTCCTGCAAAAGCCTTCCAGTTCCTTTTGCTTCTGGTTTGAAGGTGTTATTTTCACATGACACTTCCTGAAATCCATGCAGAGTCATCATGGGGGGAAAGGAGAGGGCTGCTTTAGGGGCCAGAGGTCAATTGCCATTTGCATCTTAGGGCTCAGCTGGGCTTAGGTTAGGGGGAAACATAGAGTCATTTCTCAATAGTGTGATATGCAGAATTTAGGTAGTGGTGCACAAAGACCTTCCAAAGAAATACGTTTTCTGTAGATCCCTGCCAAACTCTCAGGAACAGAGACACTGTAGGTGAAGAAACAGGGGCTGGAGAAGGTCACAGAAGTGGAGAATGGAATCTGGATCATGGCTTGCAAAGAGACACTGCCCTAGAGTCTTCACATTAATTCTCACAGCCCCCCCTTCAAGGAAAGCGTTTTCATCTCCACCTTACAGGTAGAAAACACAAAGTTCAGAGAGCTTAAATAACTTGCCCAAGATCACACAGCAAAGACATAGCAAGTGGGGATCCAAATCCAGGTTGACCCGACTCAATACCTCTGCTCTTTCAGGTGCGGTTTGCTGCCTGCAAAAGCTCAATCTATTTCTTATTAGAGGGAAGATCAGCAAGGTGTGGTTAAGTCAGGAAACCGAGGATCTAGTCCCAGCCTGGGGACATGGGAAAGAGGATTCCTTTCCCTCTGGGCCGCCGTGTTCTTACTTCTAGGACAAGAAAGTAGAACTGGATGGTCTTCGGCTGCTTCTCCTCCCTGACAATCTAGGTTTCCATATCTACTCCCATCAAAGGCATCTAACAAAAGCAAAAAAATAACAGGAAGGGTGAGCCACAGGCAGGATCCCTCCCTGTGGGTCAGGAGTCCAGGAAAGGCCAGAGACAGACACTGCAGGATAAATAAACTGAACTTGGTGTTCTTTGCACTCTCCCATTTTTTCATCAACCTTTCCAGCCCCTGCCTCCACCATCCGGGTACTCTGCTCCTGGCCTTACCACCTCCAGCCCGCCCCCACTTCTGGCACCCCATGTGGGCTTGCCTGGATTCCTGTGGTCCTGAGTTAAAAGGCCTAATTCCTTTTTTATCTAGCCAACTGGATGGTTCCTTTTTGCAAATTATCAGAAGGTGCTTCTCCAACTCGGGTGGGCATAGCCCTGAATCAGGATGTATGACTTGACAAGCAGTGCACAGATTGCCTTTTAGCTCCTGCCTTCCCCACTCAGCCAGATGCCCTGTGCAGTGCACAACTCACACAACTGTATGTGGCAGCCCTGGGATGAGGCCAAATATAGTACTCCATTCATCCAATTACACATGGCAGAGAGGAACCTAGGCAGTATCTTCACCATTTTCTCACCTTCCCCTCCCACGTTCTACTCACCATACTACTGATTTAGTCCCCTCCCTGTGCTTCCAGATTCATCTCACACTGTCTTCCTTTTAGCTCTTTCCCCCTCCCCAGCTCCTCAGGAAAAGTAGCACAGGCACACACTCTTCTCTCTACCTGGAGCACTGGTCCCTCCCTCTTTGCCTATTAACTCCTAGTCACACTTCAAGTGCGTCCAAGGTCAAGCACTGCACCTCAGCAAGGCCTTCCCCGATCCCCCTGAGTGGCCAGCTGCCCATATAAGTCCCTCAAGACAAGGAAGGGCCTTCTTTCCTGTGTGGCACTCATCAGAGTTACCGTTCTGTACGTATCTGTGAGATCGTGTGACACTGTTTCTCTCCCTCCATCCGGCTAAGTGTGGAAGGCAGGAGCTAAAAGTCAATCTGTGCTCTGCTTGTCAAGCCATATATCCTGATTCAGGGCTGTGCCCACCCACGTTGGAAAAGCACCAGGCATCACATGGTCCCTGAGCTCATTGCCATATTCCTGGCCCCTCAGCATGGTGTTAGGCACAGAGTATCTACCGGATAAGTATGTGTCCAATGAATGCAGGTTTGTCTGACTTGGGGAAGCCACCATTTAGCAATGATCACTTTTGAAAGCCCCCCAAGTGACCTACTAGTTTAACATCTCCAAACTGGGGGCATAAAAGAAAGAAGAACAAATCATAGAAAATAACAATTGGCAAACCACTCCTCCGTAACTGGCCAACTCCGAAGGCATCTTCTATGAGGCATTGTGCTTAACGGGTTCCTGGCAAATGTTTGTTGAACCAGTGAATAAAATCCCATCATTCAAGGTGCAGATTAGATGCTACACCTGCTAGAAAGACTCAGAAGTAATCTCTCTGTCCTGTACAGATTCAAAGCATTTCGTCATTCCTTCTTTGGTGATAGTTTTGATCTTGTGTTGAGTTATTTGGGGATCTGGGTGCCCCCTCCAAAAAAATCTGGGTATATGTCTCATCTCATAGAGCACTTTGTAATTGCCCAATTGAATCCTACTCTGATCTTCCATTCCTCAACACCTAGCACAGTGTCTATCGTGTTCAAATAAGGTTTGGCAAAGGAGCAAATGCAGAAATGGATGATAAATCATGCCTGCTTAGCCCTCTCTCTCTCTCTCTCTCTCTCTCTCTCTCTCTCTCTCTTAGGGATACAGACTGTTAGTTTGAGTGTATTTCTGACTTTCCTGATACTATATTCTCTTCAAAAAAAGCTGAGGGAGATGATTACTTAGGATTCTTTCAAGTACTTTAAATTAATTAATTCTTTATCATTTATTAAGGCTCCATTGTGGGGAGCCAGGTTTTTGTATCCCTCTGCCCAGTTAAGCATTTTCAGTCTGGATGATATCAACAGCTTTCTAGTTCAAATCAGAGAACTTCTAGTACCAGATACGTGCCCCACGCATGCCAGAGGTTCAAAATCCAGCTTGGGGGATCTCAGTACCCACCTTAAAATCATCTAGGTATATGCCCTCTAGGTATATGCTATTTAATAACTATTCCATAATCTATGCCATCTAGGTATATGCTATTTAATAACTACCAACACTTTCCTTGAGTTTCTTGTTTGTATCAATTGAAAACATGCGTTAATACATATAAAATCTACCCCTCTCATTAGGTCTCTGATTGAAAGACAATTTAGGTAATGTGTCAGGACGGTGGGAGTCTCAACTCTTCTCTAACCATGAGCTACCCTTAGGATTCAAATATGTGTACTGAACTATCCCTAAGAGTTGCTGAGTTTTAGGGCGGAGAGAGACCTTAGAGGTTATTTGACCTAAATGCCCATTTTACAAATGGCAAAACTTAAGTCCTAGGAGAGGAAGGGAGCAGCCAGGTGGGTCATGGAGTTGAAATGCACACTAAGCTTTGGAAGTCTTCAGAGTTGAAATACTTATTGGATCTCCTGGGATGTGAAAGGCTTTTTAAATACTTTATCACTGGTTATCTCAATAACACCTCAGGAAAGATGCATTGCCCACATTTCATAGGTGAGGAAACTGAGCTCAGAAAGCTGAAATAATTTGTTTCAGTGTCTACTGTCTGCTAGATCTTCCAGATAACAAAGCCGGGGTCGAAACCCCTGTCTGTCTGAATCTGAAGATGGAGATTCTCCCACCACACCAGAGTGGTAAAGGTCACTGGAGATTTGTGAAGAGCACACTGCTACCGAGCGATGGGTCTGAGGCCAAGAGAGTGCAAATTCCAGACTAGAGAATTCCAGAGCAGAGATGTCACGTGTTCCTGTGCCCCCAGGCCTCCCATACAACCCCCACTAGCATCCTGAATAAGAGACCAATACCTCTGCAAAGGTATTTACTGTGCATACAGATCACCTGGAAATCTTTTAAAAGTGCAGATTCTGATTGAATAGGTCTTGGGAGGGCCTATTCTAATTCTGCAGATTCTCAGGTGATGCAAATACTCCTAGTTTTGGACCACACTCTGCGTAGCAAGGCTGCTGAAGATAACTCAGTCTTCAGCAGCTCCATCCAGCTGTCACGCAGCACAATTCATAAGGATGACGGAGGGTAGCCGTGGGTGAGTAGTTGGAGGAGGTAGAAGGCTGTGTAGATAGCATTCATTGAACGTCTTATTATGTGCTGGCATAACACTAAGCACTGTATTGGACAATCATATTTAATCCCCACTATAACGCTCCTCGTAGCTCTCTGTGTTCACATTCTACGGATGAGGAAACAGACGCAGAATTTAGGCAACTTCTCCAAATTCACATGGTTCCGTCTGATTCCAAAACTCATGCTCTTAACCACAATGCCAACTTCCTCCACAATGAGTGTCTGTCTCCTTTGCACTCAGTGATTCGGAATGGCGTTTTCAAGGGGGAAGAAGTCTCTGGGCAGATATTGATTAGCTGATAAGCACATCCCGAACTTAACATCAAGATGCTAGTGAAGATCTTAGACCAGATGTTGGTCAACTTGCCAGAGGAACGTGCAAAGGATTCATTCACACCAAGACAGAAATAAGCATAAATCGCTTGAGTGAAAAATTAGAAATAATTTGCATGCTCCACATGAGGAAAGGTTAAATAAAACATGGCATATTAGGCAACAGGCATACTAATTAAGCGATGGGTATACTTATTTTAGTAATAAATCTCCTAGAATAGCATGACCTGAATTGTGTTAGAAAAGACCTGTGTGTGTGTGTTCACACATACGAAGAGATTGGAATGAGGTATTCCAAGAAATTAATATAAGTAACCTTTGGATGGTATTATTGTTCATTTTTTCTTTTCTTTTCTTTTTATATCTATCTGTACTTCTCATTTTTCTATAACAGGGGTGAGTCATTTGTACAACTTTTCAAAGAAAAAATAAATATGCAAGAGAAGCTGGGAAAAGCTTTTTGAAAAGGGGCAATGAAGGTAGACATGAATTACCAGATATTAAAACACATTATAAATCTGTAAATATTATAACAATTTAAAATTGAGAAATAATAGACTGACAAATCAGTGGAAGAGAATAAAGTAAACTGCTCATAAGATTTGGATACATAAATAATTTACTTTTTCTCTTTAAGTGAGAAAGCTTTTCGAAAAATAATACAAAACTATTGCCTGGCTCCCCAAACACTATATATGCAGCCAATGGACCATTGACTAAGTGGGGGGAAAATATTTCCAATATGTATACAAACAAACAGGACTAGTTTTCTTAAAATATAAAGGGTTCTTATAACTCAGTAGAAAAACTGGCAAAGAACATAAACAGCTATTCAAAAAAGGCGAGGGTGTGATGAGCAAGAGAATGGATCCTGGCTACAGTAGCTTTTAGAAAGGGGAAACTGTTTTTTTTTTTTTTTTTTTTACCATGGTCCACACTGGTCATTAGAGTCTTTATGTAACTATAGAGGTAGACATTCCAATCAAACTAGAACAGGAACAATTTCATGAGTCACACCTGACCACTGAGAGGTTCATCAGTAGCTTAGTGAGAGAGGGATCAGAAATTAATACCAGTATCCTATTGTACACAATTCACAGTTGTTGTTGTGCATGTAATTTTTTTTTTTTTTTGCACATAATTAGGCTTAAGCTAACTGCAGAATAAAGCAAAGAAGAAAGGGAAGTGACATGGCATAAAGAATGAAAAGATGTAGCTAAAGGGGCTTCAATCCCAGCTCTTCCTCTGGCTGTGCGTGTCCTTGGACACCTCACTAAACCTTCCTTTCCTCATCTGTAAAATAGACTCAAGAAATCCTATTCACAGCGTTTCTCTGTGGGAAAAAGAAGATCGCCTATGTAAAGCACTTCGCACCCTTAGCGGGTGCTCAATAAATAGTAGCTATATTACCTCCCAGAATTATTATTACCACCCATGCAAGGGCAGGAACAGGGCCGGGTGCTGTGCCTCCCCCCTCTTCAGCCCAGCACTGAGCCTATAGAGCAGAAGCCTGTGATTAGTGGGTAGGGGAGGGCAGCACGGCATTGTGGCTGCATGGATACAGCGTGACATTATCTGCACCAGCACTGACTCCCATGCGGGGAACCTCTCAGGACCTCTGATTCCTCCTGCAGGATGCATGCAGTAGGGATCAAACTAAAGGAGAAGTTGTTTGGGGAAACACTCTCTGAGCTGTAAAGCTGTGAGCCTCAGCCCTGCCCTCCCTAGTTCACAGATCTCAGTACTTTAAACAAGCTTAGCCGGCAAAGTTTACCTCCAAGTCACCTCATTTACCCATCCAGCAGGGCTTAGAAGAGGTTGCCGGATGAGGAATCTGCTAACTTAGCCAGGACCAAGCAGCTCCCAGCCTAGTGCAGGACACCAAGATCCAGTTGACTGGAAAACTATGGGAAACCGTAGAGTGCCCCCTTAAACTGCCATCATTGCCCAGACACATGCCACATAACCTACACCTTCACTGCCAGACAGACCGGGACCCGACATCCATAATAGCTGACATTTATGGAGGGCTGTCTGTGTTTGAGCCTAATGCTAAGTATTTCTTTGACCTGCATTATCTCAACGAATCCTCGCAGATCTATGAGGTCAGTACTCTCACATCTTATGTACAGCTGGGGAAATAGAGGTTTAGGGATGATTCAAGTACAGAAGTTAAGTAACTTATGGTTATAGGCCAGAGCCTTGCACCCAAGTCTGCCTGACTATGATCTTGGTCATTATGCCCCTTCTCTAAGAATTATTTCACAGATGCCCCCAAGAAGTGAAGTGACCTACCCAAGATCACACAGCTAGTAGGTACCAAAACTGGGATTCAGATCTACAGCTCTCCAAGTCCGAAGTCAGGCACTCCCCATGATGCCATGCTGTGTTCCCCAGGCACATAAGCCTAGTTTCTAAGTGTCCCTTCCCCGAGTCTAGAGCCTCCTGTTGTCCCAGCCTATTGGTTGATAGCCTGGAGGCATGCCTGACTTTTCTGAGCTCCCTCCCCTGGTGGCTGGTTCTGGAGTCTGTTCCGCCGGTGGGACAGATCTCCCCCAAAGAGGACAAATCCCAGCTTGGTTCCAGAGAATACAAACAGGAGTTCCCACTCCAGGCACGTCTACCTTTGAGAATGAGAAGCAAACTAACCCAGCCTCTCGGTTGCTGCCCTGGGTCTCTGGAGTCGACCTGCTCCGAAGCTGACTTGGAAGGGGTCAAGAGGTCAGTCCTCCATCCCGCCTTCTCCCACTCTTGTCCTACCGCTCAGGCAGGTATGTGAGGGACCCACCATGCCTTGTGCTCAAACCTGACCCATGACAACTGTGCACTATTATTTTTTCTTTTTTACGACGTTTGTTCATTTCCAAGTGTAAGAGCAACACGCTCATTGTGGTATCCCCCACTGCTCTGACAAGCCTGCCCTCCCCACACCAATGCCGCAGAAGCATTGCGGGGGGCCGGAACTGCAGGTGAAGTATAGGAACGGGCGGGAAGCACAAATTGAAATTCCCTCCAAGGTGTTCAAAGGCCGCCACAACTGGGGCAGTTTGCACATAAAGGCTCCCATTCAAACCGAGGGCTTCAGTCGAGGAAAAGCAGACTAAGAAATAGACTGTTTAAACACTTCAAACCATTTCCTCAGAAAGGCTTTCCGCCTCTCGTCGGAGGAGCGAATCATCTTCCTGTGTGAAGTGTTCGAACTCGCTTCCGGTGAGTAATGAGGGGGACATTCAGGCCTGGAGGCAGCCAGCGTGCACGTGGCGGAGCGCACAGCACTACCCAGCTTCCTCTTCGGAAAACAGAGGTGCTGCCTCTCAGGCCCCATCGCCCCTGGCTTTTCTCCAGGCCGCCAAACAGCCGGAGGCTCGGAGGGGCATCTGCTGACGGCATCCGCTGGCTCTCTCTCTCCAGCGTATCCGTGATGTCTGTGACTCACAGCAGGCTCACACCGGAAGCCACTTCCCCGTGCCGGCTCTGTTGGCTGAGATCCTTGCCAGCCCCGAGAAAGGTCCGTGGCGCTGGAAGGCAGCAATCATGCACCTGGAAAGCAGTAAGGACCCAGCCTTCCCTCGGGCTGCGGCAGCGCGAAGAGCAGAATCACTAGCCAGCACAAAGTGCCCGCTCTGGTCAACGGGCTTGTCTATTTGGTGGGCTGGAAAGCACATGCCATGGCTATGGCGGAGACTGAGAACACAAGCCATGCTACGTGTTAGCTAGGCCAAAGTGGCGCTTCAAAAGGGGAAAGGAAGCAAGGAAAGGAACCCATTGCTCCGAAAGCAGATCAGGCAGGACAATGAGAGACTCGGTGTGTCAGAAACTCCCATCCCACCTCCAGTTGGGGTTAATCATGATGCCTTCCAGGGAACCCCATAGAAATAGCCAGCAAGGGGGACGTGGGAGGTGTTGCCCTTTACTTTACACAGACTGAACTTCAGAGGGGTTAAGTTGCCACAGATCACGGCAATAGTCAGTGGTCCAGCGGCATTTTAACCCACATCTGTCAGACTTCCACACTCTTAGCTACTTAACGATTCACTTCCTTGGGGCACCTGGGTGGCTTAGCTGGTTAAGCGTCCGACTTCGGCTCAGGTCATGATCTCACAGTTCGTGAGTTCAAGCCCTGCTTCGAGCTCTGTGCTGACAGCTCAGAGCCTGGAGCCTGCTTCGGGTTCTGTGCCTCCCTCTCTCTCTGCCCCTCCCACACACGCATGCTCTCTCTCACTCTCTCTCAAAATAATAAACATTAATTTTTTTTATTTTTTAAATTCATTTCTTTCTGACAGATTTTTATTGAAAACCACATGGCTTAGAGCCAGAGACCCTTATGAGGTGTTGAATGGAGGAACAAAAGAGAAGGAGGGTAGGAGTCCTAGATGTGATGCTTTCTAACTATGTGACCTTGAGCAAGTCCCCGATAACCTCCATCCCCATAATGTTCAACTCTGTGATTGTTCTAAGAAGTTGTTCAGGGGAGGCTCTTTGGTGCCCATTTCCCTTATTGACCCTAAGAAATATAGTTTCCTCATTCATTCATTTGTTATTTATTTATACCTTCACTCTGTAAACATGTATTGACTACTCAGTAACAAGGATGGGGGCAGAGGGATAAGTAAGACCCAGTCCCTGCCATCAAAGTAGTCATGATCTGGTGGAGAAGAAAGGCCTCCAAAGGTAGTCACACTGTAGTGAGATTGATGGGCATCACAGGGAGAAAAAGGTACAGCGGTAGGAACACAGAAACAAGAACAACTAATTCTGCCCAGACAGCTGGGGAAAATTATAGGGAAGGTGACAGCTGAGCCAGACTCCGAAGAAGGGTTGACTAAAATGAGTGTGCTTCATGCCCTCTCTTGTCTAGGCACAGTCTTTACCTTAACCTCAAGAAATGCTGATGCCGCCATCTTGAATAAATGGGCAAATGGGTGGAAGGCTGATGAGGGGGCTAACAACACAGGCTTGGGATCCAGGCAGTCCTGGGCTTTAACTGGAGCTCTGCCACATACTAGCTATGCTGTAAGTCCAAGTCTCTATCATGACAACTTTTTGAACCGCTCCTTTTTGGCAGCTTTCTTTGACATACCTTTCTGAACCTGCCTTTTCTCAGTTAAAGGCCCTTCTGTAGATATATGAAATGCCTACCACTGCCAGGTAGTTGCTAGGTACTGGCGGGAGATGCAGAGGTGAGAGGGACACAATCCTTGCTCCCCAGAAGCACAAACATTTTGGGAGGTATGGACACTGATGACCATCTGTTGGGCATAGGGGAACACACACCATGATGGTACCCTCCTGCAGGACTATGGCAGCCCAGGGATGTTTAACGCTCAAGGCTCCATCCTTAAACCATGGCTTCTTTCTGAAGTTACATTTAGGGTCCCCCAGGCCTACACGGCACTATTGGGTGATTGATTATAAAAGTTAGAGCTGAAGTGGAATTTCAAGATCATTTTACAGGTGGGAAAACTGAGGCCCAGAGAAGTGAAAGGCCTGGGTCAGAAGGGACAGAAACTGGTTCTGGACCCAGACCTCTGGACTTCTGTGTCTTGCTAATTTTCGGCAGTGATGAGATACCCAAATCATCCCCCTCGTTTTATCCTGCCACCTGCAGTCACTCTGTAGTCTCATTCAGCTACGTATAATACTACAGGACAGGGACTCAGTAAATATAAAATTTCTCAGTGAAACGTTTGAAATTAGAGAAATCATTTTTTTTTTTTTTTTTGCACTGCTTTCCATAAATTTCTCTGGTTGAGGACCTTTATTTATCTCGCCGAAGTACCAAGTCTCAGCTTAAAATCTGCTACAGATGAATCTCTTTTGTGAAACATGGTGGTTGGAAAACGTCCTGGTATGGGACTTAGGAGGCCCAGATTCTAGGATCAGCTTTGCCAATTGGTTGCCTTGGGGCCTCAGACAGATCACTGCCCTCTCAGGACCTCCAGCGTCCCCTCAGCTGTAAAGACGGCTGACCCCACTAGAAATTCCACGAGATCTGAGACTTTGTCTCCTGTGGTCTCTCTGGGGCCTGCAGCTACATATGGTACACAGTAGGAACTCAACACATGCTTCTTTTACAAGCTAAATATCTTCAAAGTCACCAGCAGTCAGTGACTAGGAGTCCATACAATCATTTCCAAAATCTGAAGTTCGTCTCTGTTCATTTTTTCCCCTCTCTCTCATTAGGAGGCCTGATTACCTCCCCACCTCCCCGTCTCTTAGCAACAACATGGAAGGGTTGACTGTTCTGAAGCACTTCTCAAGTTGCGTGACCTGGCAGCTGTGAATTATTCTGTGTACTCTAATATTATCGTTTCGGCACTGCTCCCCCTCTGCTGTCACTCCCCGGGCCTCCTGCTCAAAACCGCCCGCTCAGCGCCTCGCCTCACTTGTTGCTGAAAACACACCCTGATTCCGCCTACCTTCGCCAAGCTTATGTGTGCAATTGTTCAGGACACTAGAAAACTGGACCGAGCGGCATATTTTAACAGGAGCACAAGAGCGCAGTGAGCTAAGGTAAATACTTTGCAGTTCTCACAAATCCCAAATCTAAAGCCCGTAAACATTTCTAGGGTCTTCCGTTTGTCACTTTATTGTGCAACGGATTGGGAAAAAAAAAAATCAGCAAATAATAATCACTGCCAT
This sequence comes from Panthera uncia, assembly GCF_023721935.1. Taxonomy (NCBI): domain Eukaryota; kingdom Metazoa; phylum Chordata; class Mammalia; order Carnivora; family Felidae; genus Panthera; species Panthera uncia. The sequence continues at coordinate 57,937,214 of NW_026057585.1, forward strand.
TTATTGAACACCTGCTATGTGTCAAGTAACTTCACACGCTCTACCCTGCTTTACCTTCCCGACAATCCGGGGAGCACCCACTTTTACGGATGAGGGAACTGAGGCTCAGAAAGGTCCGTGAACTTCTCAGGGCCACACAGCTCATAAATGCTGCTGCCGATGCTGGATCTGGGTCTGCTATCTGATTATAACTTGTTTTCTGTTGCTCTCTTATAGAGAGCTGACTAAAGGTTGGGCCTGCTGAGGAGATGCCTGGCAATTATGAGGCCAAAGAAAGTTCAATTTGGAACGCTCCTTCCAGCCCATTCAATCTAGCCCTGACATTTTATAGATAATAAACTGAAGCCCAGAGAGTTTAAGAGGGTCACCCAAGTTCACCTGTCTTAGAAGTAGCATAAGCCAGCCTTATCTCTACCAAATTCTAGGCTTTTCCTCTGTGAGCGGCGGCATAACACCTGTGTAAGAGGCTGTGTCTCTGACGACTAAATGAGATAATATCCTCAAAATGCTCAGCCAGGCCGGGCCCTGCAAATGGTAGCTGCTGCCGCTCACTCTGATCCTCTGTGAACCTCAGTCTCCCTGTCTGTAAATAGGGCTGGCAAGGGCCCTGAAGTCCTATCTTTGCTAAGAAATTCCACTGAGCTTTGGCATGTGGGAGAGCCTTGTGTCTGCTTCACAAACACCAGCCGGACGATTCCGCATGTTCTTGTATGATTTCCCTGGGCGGGGGGCGGGGTGGGGGTCACATTAGAATAAGGTCGGTGGCGCCTGCCCCTGGCCTCTTATGATTATGGATGATTACGAAACAGCAGAAAGAAAACACACAGGAAAAATATTAGAACTTGCTTCCACTTACACGTTTTTACTTTCTCAGCCTCCTTCTCTTCTCGGCACTGCTTAGACTTCACTGAGCCATGGGCAAGGAAGGCTGTCAGCTGGAAGGTGACAGAGAAACTAGTCCTGGGTGGGCCAGGCTTGATTAGAAGTCAGGCCCACCAGGTAGAGGGCACATAACGTGTGAGAGGCAGCTGAACCCTACGTGTCATGAGCCTGGATTGCCGTGGGCTCCCCCAACATGCATGAGCCTGGATTGCACGCGAGGTGGTGAGGGCCAGCAGGGGCCAGGGCAATTCCATTCTTGGTTGACCAGAGCTTCTATCACATCCTCTTCCCTCTCTACCCTCTCTCTAGGTCCCCTTTTCAGGATGGAAACAACTCCCTTGTGTCTTTGACCTTGCTTCCTCTAGACTCCAGCTTGTCACCCTGCTTGTTAAAGGCTGCACCAACGGGAGGAGTGAGTGGGGGTTGAGGAAGTAGAGACAGGTTGTGCAGACAAATACTGCAAGGAGTTTGCCTAGGGGAAGATGGAAAGAGAAGAAAAGCACTGGGGAGAGAGCTGGGATTTAAGCTGTGTGTGTGTGTGTGTGTGTGTGTGTGTGTGTGTGTAGTCAAGCTTGCTCTAAGGAAGTGACTGAAGCCCATTTAAATGCTTCTGGGGAGAAGCCAGTGGAAAGAAAAGGCTAAAAGGAGAGGGGCCGGTGGCACCTGGGTGGCTCAGTTGGTTAAGCAACCAACTCTTGCTTTTGGCTCAGGTCATGATCTCAAGGTTCATGAGTTCGAGCCGCACTGCCAGCTGTGGAGCCTGCTTGAGATTCCTTCTCTCTCCCTCTCTCTCTACCCCTGCCTCCCTCACACTGTCTCTGTCTCTTTCAAAATAAATACATAAACTAAAAAAAAAAAAAAAAAAAGGAACAGGGGCCAGATCAGTAGCAGAATAGCAGAAGGTCTCTGAGAAAGTGAGAGGGGAGGGGGCCCGGAGTTCAGCGACAGCAGTTGGCCTCACTCGGGAGGAGGGACCTCTCTGTCTTTTGTGGCAGGAAGGGAGGAGGATGATGAGGAGCAAAGGTAAGAATGCCAGTGTGCCCAGACACTCGCAGACAGGCCGGCTCCCAGAGTTCAGGGCTGTCTTTTTTCCCTCCTGGCGCAGCTGTGGCCTCGTGCCAGGTGCTGCCCCCCGTGCTCCACACACCTGAACTGCCATCCTCACCACAACCTGCAAGGCAGACACTTCCCAAACCCCCATTTTATAGATGAGCACACCAAATCTCAGAAAGCGTGTGAAATTGCCTAAGGCTGCACAACCAGTATTATTAATAAAAAGAAATAGTGCTGACACCAATACAGTCCTAAGTCTGTGTCAGTCTTTATTCTAAGTACTTTCTATTCATTAACCTATTGAACCCCATGAGGTAGGTGCTGTTACTCTCCTGACCTCACAGATGAAGAAACTGGATAATTAGATTATTTGCCCAAGGACAAACACCTTTGAAAAGCACTGGAGGGGCGCCTGGGTGGCTCAGTCGGTTAAGCGTCCGACTTCGGCTCAGGTCATGATCTCACGGTCCGTGAGTTCAAACCCCGCGTCGGGCTCTGTGCTGACGGTTCAGAGCCTGGAGCCTCTTCAGATTCTGTGTCTTTCTCTCTCTCTGACCCTCCCCTGTTCATGCTCTGTCTCTCTCTGTCTCAAAAATAAATAAACATTAAAAAAAAATTTTTTTTTGGAAAGCACTGGAACCCAGGCTGTCTGCCTCCCTCCCAGGCGAGTATTCAGAACCATCATGTCAGGTTGCTTGTGGGAAACAGAGTAATGGAGATCCAACTCATTTGTCTGATTCCAAAGGCCATTCTTTGCTCATCATCTCAAGGGATGAGGCCACGGAATGGCAAATCAGCTTTTAGAGTTGAATAAGCTATACCAAGATCTAGGTAGGGCATCTAAGAACAAAAACAAGTATCCCCCCAAAGACTTCTTCCATTTTCTCTTTGGCTGAAACTGGGCGACAGGGCTCTCCTAAATTCCCTAACGGCTGGGGTGTTTCTATGGTGGAAGCAGGCAAGTGGGGAAGGTTAAACATGGTATAAACGTAACCACTCAACAGAGCCGGCCACATCCATGCAAGGCGGTAAGTGCTGTACTGACGCCTTCATGTGTTCAGTAAATCACTTAGGGACCACCAGTTCTGGTGGGCGCTGTGCCAGCACGGGCATCCCGGAGGGAAAGCCCGTGGGTCTTGCTCTTTAAGGAGCTCACAGACTGGTACTTGTAACAAACACGTAAGCAGACGAGTCCGTCGCCGTGGGTGACAGCGGGGTGCCTACAAAGGGTGATGGGAACAGAGTGGGGTGCTGTGTCCGTCTAGGGGAGGAACTGAGGCACAAGCTTCACAGAGGAACCGTCACTTTTAAGGAAAGAACTTGGCTGGATGAACAAGCAAAGTGAGGGCATGTGACCCAGGCAGGCAGGACACATGTGCAAAGTCAGAGAAAGCATGGACAAACACGGCAGGTTCTGGGGACCCGTTAATAGTTCGGTATGGCTGCAGCAGAGATGGCAGCTTTGGGGGGCGGGAGACACAGCTGGAGAGGTAGGCAGGGGCCAGATCGTGTCGTGATGGGAGCTGTGCTCCGTGTGCATGAATTTAACCTCCAATCCTCACTACCACCCTGGGAGGATGCCCAGTTACTGCAGTTTCCCCAGTTCACAGTGCTCACAGGCACCGTTCACAGCTCGGGCGGCTTGCCGCTGAGGTGCCTGGGAAGGTGCCTGGCGGTGCACGGGCCGTGCCAGGTGCACGCTGCAAAACAAACGCTGATTGCTTTTTTTTTTTTGCTTTTTTGCTTTTATTCCCAGAAGCGACAAACTCCCCTTCCGGTTTCTTTCGGTTAGCAAAAACGAGTACTCATGTAAGGTCTTTCACGAAAGCAAAGTGGCACAACACGAACTTTGGGAAAGCAGGGGATACCCGTATTTCCAATTTACAGATAAGAAAATGGAGGCTCGGAAGAATTAACACGCCCTCTATCCGGAGCTGATAAGAAGCAGATCTGAGGTTTGAACCCAGGCTGGCCCAAGGCCAAAGTCTACACTCTTTCCACTCTGCCATAATGACTGCCTCAGCCGGGCCTCTAAAGCTATCGCTCCCTATTATGTAACCAAAAAAATAAAAAGCCTTTCTTTCTATGGTGGCAGTGGCGATGTCATTCCAGAAACTAAGATTTGTTCCCTTTATAAATGAGGGGTCAGTGCATTTTTTTCCCCTGCTCATTATAAAGGCCTGCTTCCTACCAGAATGAATAATGAGGTTGTAGCCGTCTGCATTCAGCCATAGGAAGACGCATAATTGTATTTCTTCCATGATGGAAGAACCAGCTGTGGCACTAATAAAAATGACTGCTTTTCAATTCTTTCAACAGAGTAAATAAAACTCCCTTGTGATTAACAGCAAATTGGTTTCCTACAGAGTTGTCAAATCCGAAGGGGTGCAGGGACGGGGGTGGGAGAGAAGATGGGGGTGAGAGACTGGTTAGTGGTTCTACTCCAGCAGCGTGCTTTCTCAGAGGATGCGTTCCTAAGGTGCTCTGGGTAGGAGAGATATTTTTAACTCCTTTCAGGAAATTCCCAAGTCTGGCAAAATAACATTCCAGTATCCTGGCGTGGGGACAAAAGAGAAAAGGGGTCTCTCTTATTAACAACTGCAGTCCCTGAGGCTTTCAAATTTGGGGCTCAAATTCTTTCCCAATTCATGTCCTCTACGAATATTTATTAAGTGCTTACTAGTGGTTTATTCATTAATGGACTATTTAGTGAGTTTCTACTCTATTCTGACACAGAGCTGTGCCTTGAGGAAGGAGCTCATAGTCTAACAGGGAGAGAGAGAGAGAGAGAGAGAGAGAGAGAGAGAGAGAGAGAGAGAGAGATGGTTTGGTGCAATTTCTGTGATAAGATCTGTATACTGGAAATAAAAGTTGTGAATTTTTAGAGCTTTTTTGCTCTCTCAACAAATAGGATAGAAAAGCTGTTTTGCCCCCAGCTTTAAGCCAAAAGAGTTACAAACCAAGGTCAATAAAAGATCAATCACAAATGAAGATAATGTAGTTTGAAATGATAACAGAGGGAAATGTGATTCTGAAATTTGCAAAATACTGGTGGATCAGACAGGGTCCCCGTAGGAAACAGGTGGGATGCCCAAATTAGGATAATTCAAGGAGAGTTTACTTACAAAGGAATCCTTTGTGTACAAGCATGTGGGTAGGATGTAGGGGACTCACAGGGGCAATGCAGGGACCCAGAACTAGCAGCAGTGGTCCTGTGACCACCCCAGGTCCAAAAGAATAGGGGAGAGTATCTTTCCAGGCTAAAGAAACCTGGAAGAGAAGAGTTACATGGTGAAGATCACTTTGAAAGGTGTAGTGGCGGACAGCTGAAGTTCATAGCCAGGGTGACCATACAGGGAAAGTGTCAGAGAAATAAATGCCTAATCTCACTCCCCTCCGCCCCAAGACTTTTTCCATCTTGGGGGTCAGGGAAGGCTTCCTGTAGTGGAGATGGTATCCTAGCTAGATCTTGACAGATGAATGGGAGTTAGGTGGTGAAGGGAGGGGGAAAGTCTTCAGGCAGAAAAAATAGAGCATTAGAAAGAAGGTGGGAGGTGGACTGAAAACAGATCCTGGGGGACCTTTATGATATAGATAGAAGTTTGGCTTTTGTAGCCCGGGCATTGGGGAGCCACTGAATGATTTTTAGGCAAGCGAGTAGCATGACTGTAAGTGCACTGATGAAAATCCCATTGTGAAGCATAGGAGATGGGTCAGAGAGGGGTGTGGCTTGGGGAAGAAGAGATGAGCCGGCACAGTAAGTAGCAGATAAAGGGGGGAAGCCTGGACAGTAGTCGTGGAGATGGAGAAAAGAGACAGTTTTGAAATAGTTGAAAGAAGTCGAAATGATGGCTGATGGAACGGGGGAAGGGTGTGCAGGAGAGAGAGGCATCAAGGCTGATTCTCAGCATTCCCACTAGGGTGTCAGTGGACCGCACCATCTGCTGGGACTTAGAAGGGAAAGAGGCAAAATGGGCTTGGGGGATGAAACAAGAAGGGTCTGCTCTGAGGCATACTGAGTTCGACGTGCATGCAAGACATCTAGGTGGAGATGCCCGCTGCGACCCGGGTACGACTCTCAAGCTCAGGAGGGGGAGACACAGCCGGCCGGAGAGAGGGGCACAGGACACCTGAGCACGCCCGAGCTTAGGCCATGCTAGCGCACAGGAAGAGCGTGGACAGAAGGAGAGGGCTTCCCGGCTGGGGGACCTGCACGCCCTCATCTGCAGGCCGGAGATGTGGGGGCCTCCTTCCCTGGGGTGTTGTGAGTGTTAAGAGAAGAGATCTATGTGAAAGTGCCTGGTACATAGCAGATACTAAAAATACTTGCAGAAGCAGAGAAAAGGCACAAATGCTAAGAAAGTTGACTTTACACTGCATTCGGAAAAGAAAACAGCAGCTGCTTTCCACTTAATGAACACCGCGGTATTATCTCTGCGGCTGTTTCCTTACACATCTGTTTCTTGCTACTTGGGCTGAAAGGAGATGGGAACTACAGCCCACAGTTGTTTGTGCTTCCCATTCCCCTATGTACTCGTAATACAGTTAGGGCATAATAGGTATCCACTAAATATATAAATATGACTGATTGATTGTCTGGGGGAGGGAAAAAATGAGAAGGACTCGTAGCTGGAGATAGTCCCAATTACCCTAGCACTTCTCTAAAACTGACAAACTGCTCACTCTCTGGGTCCCGTCCCTCCCCCACCCCCCATGGGAGAGACGTGATTAATGTCCTTTCTCTCTTGGAGACTGGTGGTCCAAAGATTAATGAAGTCAGAATCCCTTGGAGATACTTGAGTAAGAAATGGGCCGTATTGTTGTCTCATTTTAATTAATTTGAAAATTATCCTATATTGTTCAAATGGCAACTGACTCATCAAAAGTGGGTGTTTGGAAGTGATAAATGGAAAGTCTGAGGATTTTCTCATTAATTAATTTGGCTGTGAAAATAAGCACTGGCCCACATTCCCAGTGAAATAAAAACAGACCAAAAGGTAACCAAGAAGCCAGGCTAATGTAGAATGGCATAAATTCTGCCCTCAGGCATAGACTCACACTTTGGGCAGCCAAGTAATAATTTTATATAGGTAATATGTAATATGTGATTTTCTGTATTTTCCCAATTTTCTACAATGGGCACATGTTACCTCACAATAAAAACTTAATTTTAAAAAAATTAAAAGAGGTGCCTGGGTCAGTTAAGCATCCAACTCTTGATTTCGGCTCAGGTCATGATCTCACTGTTCATGAGTTCAAGCCCCACATTGGGCTCTCTGTTGGCAGCGTGGAACCTGCTTGGGATTCTTTCTCTCTCTCCCTCTGTCTCTGCACCCCCCCCCCCATCTTGTGCTCTCTTTCTCTCTCTCAAAATAAATAAACATAAAAAAGATTAAAAAAATTAAAAGAATACATATTTATCATACATATATATTATACGCAATAAATATAGCATATTAAAAAATATAATAATATAGAGTAAATACTATTTTTATTTTTATCTATATTTTGAGACTTTTTAACTAATATTCCATAAGATTATTTCTCCCCTTATTTCATTACCATGTAAAGCAGGAGTCTTTACTTGTAAGCAACAGAAACTGCATCTGGTTAACACATACCAGAGAGGAGTTTTTTTGGCAAATACAAGGGAATTCAAAATTTCAAAAGCAAAGTGGGGAAACAGGGTTAGAAAGACAGGAAGAGGAAGTAAGCTGCTCCAGGGATTTTGCAGGAACTACACAGCGGCTTGTCCAAGAGCCCTTGTGGCAACCAGGGGCTCATACCACTCACATGCTCAATCAGGAAGGGAAGTTCTGGTCAACCCAATAAGAGCCATGTTTCCGCTATGGCTAGAGAGGAGTAGGGCGCCTTGCCAACTGTCCAATAGCCAGACTGTATCCAAAGGACTTTCACCATTCACTCAACTGAATTTTATTTTTTCAATGTTTATTTATTTATTTTGGGGAAGGAGAGGCAGAGAGGGAGACGGAGAATCCCAAGCGGGCTCCATGCTTGGTGGGGAGACCAATGCAGAGCTCTATCCCGTAACCCATGAGATCATGCTCTGAGCCGAAATCAAGGGTCCCATGCTCAACCAACTGAGTCACCTATGTGCCCCTTCACCCAAGTGAATTTTAATCCTAGTCCCATAGGAGATAGTATGGACGTTGAACAAACAAAAATAGATGCCCACCACATGAGGTAATTGTTTCCCCCTCACCCAATGTTTTTCTAGGTGTAATTTACATATGAGCATTAATATTGCAAATCAACCTCTGATCCATTGCTGAACAGCTCTGAGTGTTTGAAAATTATTCCCTGAGTATTGATTCCACTTCTGTTTCCTTATATCAAAAGAGGGGTCCGGATGGTGGTGGGACTGGAAACAACTGGAACTGTTAGAGGATCAGTTGAGAAAGCTGGGGGAGGGGGCAGCTTGGAGGTTAGAAGGAGACTCAGGTGAATGAGCTGTCATCACCATGTTTCCAAAGGGCTATTTACCATGTAGCAAAAGAATGAGAATTTTAAAACAATGGATGGAAGTTCAAGGGAGGCAAATGTTGTCTCAACAAATGGTAGAACTTTTTAAGAATTAACACTGCCCTGCTCTGGAAAGTAGGAAGCCCCCATTTCAAGGGGTGATCAACTAGGAATTCTAACATGGAATGGGGTTGGGTTATTTGATCTCTAAGGGATTCTTTGAACCCTGATAGTCTATGGTCCTATGATCCTTTGTTATTTGCAAACCGAGTAAGTGTCCTGCTGAAGGGCTCCTTGCCTTTCACAGCTATTCAGTCATATCCATGCCTCAGGCTCAGCTTCTCTGTTTCACCTGGTTTGCTTGCAAACCTGTGTTTGTGGAAGAATTCCCCAGGCACCACTCTCTGCTGGAGAATGTTGGAATTTCTTCAACCAGCTTGGCAGGCAGAGAAGAGAGGAAGGGCACCAGCAACAGATCAGGAGTAAGAATTCTTAGGTTTAAACCTCAGCTTTGCCACTTACATACTGTGGATTCTTAGGCAAGTCAATGGGCTTTGTGGTTCTCATTTTATTCATATGTAAGGAGTGGATGGAGGGAACAGTAATAATAGTAATAACCTTCTTTACAGAGTTTTTTTTTAACGTAACACCTGGATTTTGTAGTCTTAATGGTGCGCTAGATTATTTACATGCATTATTTTGTTTACCTAATTCATTTATTTAATCCTTCCAATGATCCCATGCTGTATAGATTCCATAATTCCCATTTCACTGATAAGAAAACTGAGGTTTAGGGGGTTTAAGCCATTTTCCTAAAAGATGGAGCTAAAATTAAAATCAATTGATCTAACTCCATAGGCTGAGTACTTTATCATGCCAGACCACAGTTGTAAGAATTACATGAGCAAGCACATATCATACTGAATGTAATAGACGATCTGGAACATGATAGGGACTCAGTAAATACTAGTTTTCAACTCACCATCCTTGTAACTTAATCTTCTAAAAACTCCAGCTAAAATTCATCTTTTTCTTAAAAATTTTTAATGTTTATTTATTTTTGAGGGGGGTGGGGGAGGGGCAGAGAGAGAGGGAGACACCGAATCTGAAGCAGGCTCCAGGCTCTGAGCTGTCAGCACAGAGCCTGATGTGAGGCTCGAACTCATGAACCATAAGATATGACCTGAGCCAAAGTCGGACGCTTAATCAACTGAGCCACCCAGGTGCCCCTCGAGCTAAAATTCAGCTTTAAATGTTGTGCCTCTGTGCTGCCTTAGCACTCTGGCTGGTCACAAGATGATGGCAGCAGCTTCAAGTGTCAAATCAAGATAACACAAGGTGCCTTTCTTGTTCTTTTTCAAGAGCAAGAAAAACACTTCCTAGAAGCCTCTTGTCACATCTTATCTAACAGGTGTGGGTCCACAGTCTCATCCTGAAACCAATCATTGTTAAAGGAGGATGATTGAATAACCCTTAGGCCAACCAGGCCTACCCCTGGAGCTGGTCGGCTTCCAAAATCAGCCTTCTTCTTGGAGAGGAAAAGGAGGTCATGGATGCCGGTAAGCTACCAACTGTCTCCTCTACACTCTTGTTATTCTGATGAGGAAAAGAAGGCTCGGAGGGGTGTAATTAATCTACCCAGAGTCCAAGGGCAGGGGCAGGACTGGAGGTAGGGAAGTGCATACCGAGGGTGGTTCTTAGGTAAGGAAGAGGGTTGGAGCTGTGGCAAGGTATGGAGAGGATCCAGGACTGTGGTCCTCACCTGTGCTGCACATTGCAGTGACACGAGCCACTTTACATAGCACTGATGACTGGATCCCATCTCTAGGGATTCTGACTCACTTGGTCTGGGAGGCAGCCTGGGCCTCAAAAGCACCCCGAGAAATTTTAATGTGCAGCCAAGATGAGAACCACTGGTTTAGGAAGAAAGCTAATGGAATGTGGAGGGCTTGAGGTCAAAGGCATAGAGTCTGCACGGAGTAACAGAGATCCTGTCTCCCCTGTTCCTCCTCAATAACTGTTGCCATTTACTGAGGACTCCCCACATTCCAGGCAGGGCTATGCCCTTAACACTTCTGTCTAGTAGGCAGTCAATAATTGAAGGGATCACAGATGCTCTACTCACAGAATGAATAATTTTCATGCAAACTACCCAAGGTAATAGTGCTTCCATTTTAAGATGAGGAAACAAAGACCAGACATTTTGAGGAGCTAAGTCTTTTTGGTTCTGTGCTCTCCAAGTCCTGTCCCCTCCACTCCTGATTTCTTCAGGAGTCTGAGAAGCAAAACTGAGTGTCCCCTCTCTCTTTTTGCCCTCCAAAGCCTCACCTTGCATCTTACACTGTCTGGAACCTTCTTGTGGTCCCACCTACCTACTGGGGAGCACCAGCCTTCTGAGAGAGGAGGAAAGGGTTGAAGCTTGCATGGGCAAGCGTCAAGACCAATCTTCATTTTTGAGAAGCCCTATTGGGAGGCCTGGTATCTAGCCTGGTCTTGGCACCTCCTTGTGGTATGACCTTGAGCAAGGGCCTTCGTGTTTCTGGGCTTTGTTTTTCCCATTGGTAGCATGAAGAAGTTGGACCAGAATCTGAAGGTTGCAAACTCAAGTACTTTTCGGTCTAGGTAGATGATGTACACCCACGGGACAGGCTGGTAGGGACTATAGGGAAGGAGCAAAAATATGCCCTGTCCAAAAGGGTGGAATTTGTTGCATTCCAGCCAATTGTCACTGTGGTGGCCTGTGGGCTCAGGGTTATGAGAGCTTCTGATTCATTTTCAAAGAAATGCTAAGAAGTCTTTATTTTATATTCAATCTCCTGCTTAAACTAATGTTAGTCTGATAATAATACTAATAATGATGATAATATAATGTAGGGGAAAAAACATGAATGTGGACTGAATTTAGCCCACGTGCTATTTCTTTGTGATCTGTGAGCTAAATGGTCTCTAAGGATTAATCACATTCTGTGATTTCTAAATGAGGGAAACTGACCCAATATGAAACACAAACATTGGCACTCATGCACTAACTAAAAATTCTCTTTGGGAAGTAGATTCAAATGGCATCTTTCCTATTTTTCATTCCTAGTACTTTGCTGTGCATTTATTTCTGGGGTCTCAGGGAAATTGTATCCCTCTGCAAAATCTGATGATCTTGTTTGAAAGAAGACCACTGGCTTTATAGAGAAACAGTGCCCTCTGCTGGAAGAGTAATGCAGAAAGATGCCTTTGGGTCTGAGATCATTTAACACTTGGGAAGAGTGGATTTGTTTGTTTTCACTTGAAATAGATGTAATGAAGAATAATAAATAAAATATAAATGCATATTTATGGATGGCTTGATGTATGTTAGGCATAAATTTGACTTTCATGTATCCATTTGGGAGTAATTACTCTTAATGTACAAAAAGGCCAGGATTCGAGAAAGGAAGAAAACATTTGTTACATCAACTGACAGCAATCTGGAATGCTCAGGCAAGGAAAGGAAATTGGAGTCTAGGTCTCAAGACTGTGTGCTGGAAAATCAGAGCCCTATAATAATGTGTTGCAAATCTGTAGGTTTTAATAGTTACTTTCACTGCATCCTTTTAATAAATCCTTCCAATAACACGCAAAGGCAGGTATTATTATTTTCATTTGACAGATAAGGCAAATGAAGCACAGACTCTGAGGGACCAGCTCGAGGTTTCTTGGCAATTAAATGGTAGAGACAAGGTTAAGCAAGTTGCTTAGCCTTCCTAAGCCTCAATCCCCCTACTGCATGAATTGCAAATATGTGTGTGAGGCACTTAACACAATGCTTAGCCTGGAGTGAGCCTGGTACCCAACATTAGTTAGAATCACTCTAATGGTTAGAGTCCAGGTCTTTCACACTACATTGTAGAGTATCTTGAATGTTCAAAGTAGGGACACAGTGCTGCTGGGATTTACAACCATGGCCTTGAACCATGGGCTTAAATCTGGGCTATGATTTAGCCCAGATTTTTTAAAAAAATAAGTGGCTTTGTCAACAGCTATTAAGATCTTGAGCTGCATCATAAAGATAGGTTATTCCAAATGAGGAAAGTTACAGTTCCTGTGACTTATGCACCACTCAAACCATCCTAGAACTACTGTGTGGATTGCTGATTCTACATTTGAATAGAGCATTGCCATGTTGGATGGTATCCAAAAGAAAGTGGAGTTGGGTCCAGGAACCACCTCACAGGAGTCCTGTTGAAGGAACTGGGGATATTTGGCCTGGAGAAGACAAGATTCCCGGACCATATTCATTCATTCACTCATTCACTTGTTCATTCATTCTATGTTTACTGAGTGCTTGCTCTGTGTCACATGCTGTGTGCAGACACAGCCAGCAGCCAAACAGACATAATTTCTGGTCTCATGAACCCAAATCTACAGAGGATTTGCATGGAGTAATAGAGGGTATCATATGAAGAATAAGCCTTATTTTGGGTGAACCAGGACTATGGCCAGAAGAAGAATACATTTTGGCCGAACTCTTTAATTGGCTGCAGGCAAGGGAGCAGGGATGGCTGGCTCAAATGTGTGACCTCATTACTGCTAGGTGTATTTTAAGTCTAGAAGACTATTGGGGAGGTTTTAGAGAAGATTCAAGATGGGGCCAGTTTCGGGCAGGGTCTAGTGGCTTTAGTTCCCTACAACCCCAGGCACCACAGATATAGCAACATTGCCCAGGCTGCTCTGGGAAGGCCCTCAGGAGCTGCCACTTACCTTGTGGGGGAGAAAAACAAGGACCCAAAGTTTCTTGGTCTTTGGCTTCCTGTCTTGAGCCTCCATGTTCTTAATGCTTCAGTGATACCGTGGACCTTTCTCTCCCCATCACAGAGAATTCTTCTGAACGGTGTCCCTTGGCAGAAAATAAGGGGATAGGCAGCAACATTCTTTAGTAGAGGATGCAGATTTTTCAAAAGCCCATTATGTGTATATATATATATATATATATATATATATATATATATATAAAATTCATTTCCATTGTAGCTAATTCTGAAGCAAAATATAAGTAACAAGAGTAAGTGGGAAAAAGTCACCCAAAGATAACCATGGCTAAGAGTATTTCCTTCCGTTTTTTTTCCCTTCTGTTTAGGATTTTATTTTATTTTTTTAAGTACATATGATCCCACTAAATCTTGCCTTTTCTCTTAGGATTATTCAAAACAAATCTGTCGTTAAAATTATTATAAGCTTCATTACAATCATATACTGACTTCTATAATTATATACTTCTATAATATTATTATTTCATAATATTATGTCAAGTAAATACACCATAGTTTACTTATTCATTCTCCCATCATTGGCCATTTCCAGTCTTTGATACTATTTGGTG